>NC_037677.1:77393165-77568667 GCF_003255815.1 Theropithecus gelada | reverse complement strand
GAAAGAAAGAAAGAAAGAAAGAAAGAAGAAAGAAAGAAAGAAAGAAAGAAAGAAAGAAAGAAAGAAAGAAAGAAAGAAAGAAAGAAAGAAGAAAGAAAGAAAACAATCAAGCAAACAAGAAACCCAAGCAGATCCTGAGTTGTTGACCTCAGTATGTCATAGAATAAAGTCATCATTTTGGTTGAAAGACACAACCCTAGCCATTTAGAAACACTTAAAAGCAGAGCTTGGAATCTAGATAGCCTAAATATTTTATAAATAAAAAAACTGAGATTATGTGTTTGTCAAATAAGTTGAGATAAGTGTCTAATACATTTTAGAAAGATCTTTATAGTACATTTATTTTAAAAAAGTTTTAATTTTGAAACAGAGTAAACTCTTCATTCAATAGAAAACCAGGTCATGCAGAAAGTCTCACTAGAGTTGCTGGCAGAAAGCTGGGAGAAAGGAGAATGGAGGAGAAAATATGAATATGACTACACTGTCTTTGTTTAGTTGTTTATAATTCCAAATAGAAACTCACTTAAGACTCTGCTCTTGATGGGTCCAGTTATTATTATTTGATTGAGTTGGTGGTATAGATGCTGGGAATACAAGCACAGAAATTACAACCTTGAAGGAATTCAAATCAGTTTGAATTATATTACTGGCATCACCTTCCTTCTTCAGGATGTTTTCAGTTCTATTTGCATATTTCCTAGCTGTTGATGCTTTTTTTTTTCTTTAGAATTTAAGATCCCATAGTAATTCACCAGAGATGGGAGTATCAGGCTGCAGTTTTTTAATTAAGAAAATTCACAATTAATATGTATTTTCAAATTAGAAGCACTGTTGTATGACTACAAGAGTGTGCATTTTACATTTTAATCTATGTGCATGATACCTGCTAGAGTTGGACAGTAGCCAAACTGAATGACTGTATGTGGCAGCTTTAGATTGCAAAAATTGCTGAACCACAAATTTTCCAAAGGTAATTAATCATTTCTTTTCATTTTATTTTTTTTAAAACAAACAAACAAACAAAAACCTTTAAGTTCTGGGATACATGTGGAGAACGTTTAGGTTTGTTACATAGGTATACATGTGCCATGGTGGTTTGTTGTACCTATCAACCCGTCATCTAGGTTTTAAGCCCCACATGCATTAGGCATTTGTCTTAATGCTCTCCCTCCCCTTTCCCTCTACCCCACAACAGTCCCTAGTGTGTGATGTTCCCCTCCGTGTGTCGATGTGTTCTCATTGTTCAACTCCCACTTATGAGTGAGACCATGCGGTGTTTGCTTTCCTGTTCCTCTGGTAGTTTGCCTAGGATGATGTTTTCCAGCTTCATCCATGTCCCTGCAAAGGACATGAACTCATCCTTTTAATGGCTGCACAGTATTCCATGGTATGTATGTGCCACATTTTCTTCATCCAGTCTATCACTGATGGACATTTGGATTGGTTCCAAGTCTTTGCTATTGTAAATAGCAAATTTGCTGCAATAAACATACATGTGCATGTGTCTTTATAGTAGAATGATTTATAATCCTTTGAGTATATGCCCAGTAATGGGATTGCTGAGTCAAATAGTATTTCTGGTTCTAGATTCTTGAGGAATCACCACAGTCTTCCACAATGATTGAACCAATTTACACTCCCACCAACAGTGTAAAAGTGTTCCTATTTTTCCACTTCCTCTCCAGCATCTGTTGTTTCCTGATTTTTAATGATCGCCATTCTAACTGATGTGAGATGGTAACTCATTTTGGTTTTGTTTTGCATTTCTCTAAGGACCAGTATGATGAGCTTTTTTTCATGTTTATTG
Source organism: Theropithecus gelada (assembly GCF_003255815.1). NCBI lineage: Eukaryota > Metazoa > Chordata > Mammalia > Primates > Cercopithecidae > Theropithecus > Theropithecus gelada. Next base: position 77,566,860 of record NC_037677.1, on the reverse strand, counting down.
GCCACAGAAATGTCTTCTTTTATGAGGTGTCTGTTTATATCCTTCACCCACCTTTTGATGGAGTTTTTATGTTTGTTTGTTTGTTTTGTAAATTTTGTTTTGTAAATTAGTTAAAGTTCCTTGTAGATTCTGGATACTAGCCCTTTGTCAGATGGATAGGTTGCAAAACTTTTCTCCCATTCTGCAGGTTGCCTGTTCACTCTGATTATAGTTTCTTTTGCTGTGCAGAAGCTCTTTAGTTTAATTAGATCCCATTTGTCAATTTGGATCTTTTTCTCTCTTTATGTTATTAAACAGAAGATGACAATAAAGTTTCCTACTCAGCAGAAATTAGGATGCTTCAGTTTCATATTGTTAAAACTTTACAGAATTTTATTCTATAAAAAAATCCTGATATTTAGGAAAATAACCCCTCATTTAAAAAATATCAATCAGAGTTCTCCATTTAACAGACTACTGTAATATATTTGAACTCTTTGCTCTTGGAGTACGACTTCGAAGTACCCTGGCATGTGACTTTGGGTAAAATCCATTTATACATAACTAGATATCGCATTTATAAGTGTGTTTGTAGAAATATTTCTACAGATGTTTGTAAAACAAGTTAAATTAAATACTTTGGTTTACTTCTGAAAAGATAAAATTTCACATAATATTTATGGTTGCTATCGTGGCTCTTTTCAAAAGAAAAAAAATTCATGAGTTTATACTTTAGGATATTCAAATGGCCATTATTTATTTTTAATGTGAGACCAAATTTATGGAACTGTCTAGAACTTTAAATAATATGGGCTCATTAATACCCAAATATGTAAGGTTTTTTATCTCATGTAAGCAAGTAATACATTGGAAAGAAACATTCTGTTCTGTTTCTTTTTAATGTAGCTTGTGTTTAAAAATGTACACAAAGCAAATACTCTTCTATTTATTTTGTCTCATTTGCTTTTCACAATAAGTAAAATTTTTAAATAAATTGTATGCTTGAAAATTTAAAAAAAGAAAGACTCCACAAAACAAATAAAAAATGAATGAATTGGTAGTAGAAGGTTTATACATATCAACAATTACCTTGAATGTAAATTGATCAAATTCTCTTATTAAAAGAAATAGAGTCAATATATGGATAAGAAACAAAACAACAAACCAAGACCCAATTGTGTGCTATCTACAAGAGACTAACTTCACCTGTAAGGACATTAATAGACTGAAGTGGAAGAGATGAAAAAAGATATTCCATGCAAATGCATATTCAAAAATTAAATTAGTTATATTCATATCAAATAAAATATGCATTAAGTCAAAAACTGTATAAAGAAACAAAGAAGGTCATTATATAATGATGAAGAGGTCAAGTCTGCAAGACAATTTAACAATTATAAACATAAATGCAGTCAATACCAGAGTAACTAAATTTATAAAGCAAATATTTATAGATCTAAAAGCATAAATAGACCACAATACTATATTAGTAGGGAAGTTCAATACCCATTTTAATTAATGGACCACTCGTCCAGGAAGAAAATTTCAAAAAGAAATTTAGCAGTTGAATTTAAACTGCACTCTAGAACAAATGAATCTAACAGATATTCATAGAACATGTCATAGATCAGCTGAAGAATACACATTCTTCTGAACTGTACATGGAATATTCTCCAAGATAGATTATATGTAAGTTCCCAAAACAAGTCTTAACTAACCTAAGACACTCTAGATTTTCTACTTGATTCTTTTTAATTATTTCAATCTCTTCATTGAATTTATTTGAGCTTCCTCAAACAACTATTTTGAATTCTCTGTCTGCAAGGTTACATTTCTCTATTTCTACACAATTGATCCTTGGTGAGTTATTTAGTTCATTTTGTGAGATTATATTTTCCTGAATGTTCTTGATACTGGCAGATGTTCATCTGTGTCTTCTCATTGAAGAGTTAGGTATTTATTGTAAACTTCTCAGTCTGAGAATGTTTGTACTCATACATCTTGGGAAGTCTTTCCAGTTATTCAAAAGGACTTTAGTGTCATGATCTAAGCAGTGTCTAATTTAGGTAGCAACACAAGTCCAGTAATTCTGTGGTTCTTGCAGACTCATAGAGGTACTACCTTGATAGTCTTGGACAGGTTCCAGAAGAATTATCTGGATTACCAGGCAGAAATTCTTGTTCTCTTCCCTTACTTTCTCCCAAACAGGGTCTCTCTCTCTCTCTCTCTCTCTCTCTCTCTCTCGCTCGCTCTCTTTCTCTCCCTCTCTCTCTCTCTCTGTTCTGAGCCACCTGGATCTCGGGATGGAGTGACACAAGCACTCCTGTAGCCACCAGCATGAGGTCTGTGGTGGGTGAGACCAGATACCAAAACAGTACTGGGTCTTACACAAGGCCTGCTGTAATCACTCTCTGGATACCACCTACATTTGCTAAAGGCCACAGGGCTATACAATCAGCAGGTGGCAATGCCAGCCAGGTTTTTGTCCTTCTCTTCAAGGTGGAAAGTTCCCCCAGGCCCAAGACATGTTCAAAAGTGCCACCTGGAAACTAGGGACTATATGCAAAAACCTTAGAATTGTACCTGGTGTTCTATTGTACTGCAGCTGAGCTGACATTTAAACCACAAGATGCAATCCTTCCCTCCCCTTTCTAAAGGCAGAGGAGCCTCATCCCCTAGCTACAGCCACTACACGCTCATAGGGAGTCCTGCCAGACTACCGCCAATGTTCTCTGCAGGTTCAATGGCTCTTCAATCAGTTTGTAATGAATGCTCTCTGGCCTGAGACTCACTCTTTAGGGCAGTAGTCTCCAATCTGACTCACACAAGACCAAAAATGTCATCTAAGAGCCAAGTCCCAGAGTCCGGGACCCCAAGATTCTACTTGGTGCTCTACACCCCTGTGGACAAGGTGGTACCTTAGGTGCAACATAAAGTTTCCTTTGCTTTTCCCTCTGCTTTTCTTAAGTGGAAGGAGTCTCACCTCATTGCCACCATAGCTGGGAATGTGCTGAGTCTCGCCTGAAACCAGCAAGTCTTAGAGTCTCAGAAAAGGCCCTCAACATAGTACCTGGGTATTGCTGCTGGTTATTCAGGACCCAAAGACTCTTCAATTAGCTGGTGATGAATCCTGCCAGAACTGGGACTTTCCTTTCAAGGCAGCAGATTCCCTTCTAGCCCAAGTGCTGTCTAGAAATATTGTACAGAGCTAGGGCCTTGAAAGGGTGTCTCGTGACTCTTACCAGTGACCTGTTTTGCTCTGACTGAGCTGATAGTCAAGATGCAAGACAAAAGTCCTCCCGACTCTTCCATCTTCTTTCCTCAAGCAGAGAGAAGTGATCTCATTTGGAACCACAAGTTCTGCAGCCTAGAATTAGGGAAGGGGTGATTCCACTACCCTGTTAGCTACCCTAGCTATTTTTTCAGTCGGTTGCATCCTACCCACCATGCCCCGGTCTACTATCTTTAGGCCCATTTCAGCCCTAGAACTTGCCTAGCTGTTGCAGTCTTTGTGGCCTAGACTGTCTTTCAAGTTTATTTAGAGTTACAGAGCACTTTAGCCTGTGGTGGTGAGGCTTGTGGGAACTCAAGTTCCTACTTCTGGGATTGGTAATTCCCCTCTGGGCAGAGCTGGTATAAATGCTCCCTCTGTGGGCAGGAATCATCTGAGTTTGGTCTGATTTTGTTTTTTGCCATAACATGGCAGGACTGAGTCAACCCCTCTCCCCAGCACATAGAAAGACTCTCCACACCGTGTTGCCATTGTTAGGGGACAAGAGATGGCTGGCATCAGTGATTCAAGGCTGTTTTTCCTATGACTGAAGTGCCTCTTTCAGTGATATGAAGTTAAAACCAGCTACTGCAAGTGCTCACTTGGTTTTTTATTCTTATGAAGGTGCATTTTTGTGCATGTATAGATCGTTGTTAAATTGGTGTTTTTGTTGGGGAAATGATTGGTGGAGTTTTCTATTCTGCCACCTTACTCAGCATATCTATGTCTAATTTATAAATTAAACTTTATCACAAGTATGTATGTATAGGAAAATTTCAGAGTATATATAGGGTTCAGTACAATCAACAGTTTCTGGCATTCACTTGGAGTCTTCAAAAGTATCCCACATAGATAAGGGGAGATTAGTGTACCTATTTACTTTCCGTAGACAAATGACCTCAGGTCCCTAGCATTTGCCTTATTGCTATGGACCATGTCTTTTTTGCTACTATTTAAATGGGCAGACTTGAATATTATTTAAGAAAGCAGAAAAAACACAATGAGCCATTGGCAAATCTGAAATTAAAATTTGGACTAAATTTTCTGTTCATGATCATACTCATCATTCAGGATATAAATTAAACACGCACTCTATTCCTGATACTACATCAATGACAGTAATTAGTCTGTGAGTCTCTTTGCCTCCTCATTCAAGTACAAAATTCTCAATATTTTCTGTACAGTGTTAGAGAAAAAAATACAAATGGACTTCTCTGCATGAAACTCTACTGAGTTTAAATTTAAGCCAAAATTTAGTTTAAAATAAACTCCACATAGAACAACAAAAAAAAATACACTACTAGAATAATATGGCATTTATAGTGCTTTAAGACAGGCAAATTTTCGAAAGAAAAAGTAGCCAGAAAAGTTAATATTTAATCTACTTATTAAGTATGTACATTTCTCTCTTTATTCAAATGATTCCCATAACATGGTCACAAGATAGCATAATTACTCTAAAGCAGATGGCCTCCATGTTTTAAGCCATCTAGTCAAGACCTATCTTTGTCTAATGCAAGAAGAAGCACCTTTTAAACAGTCATTCTACCATGTTTCTTTTTAAATAAATAAAGGTCATGAAATATTGTACTACTCCGATGTTCAATATAAGAACCACTAGCCACATGTTATTATTGAGCTCTTGGAATGTGGCTAGACTAAATTAAGATTTGCTGTTAAGTGAAAAATTTTAATAAGATTCCAAAAAAGATTTCAAAAATTTAGTTCAAAAAATGACTGTCAAATACCTCATTAACACTTTTATTTATTGATTACATGTTAAAAGATACTATTTTGGATATCTCAAGTTAAATAAAATATATTTTAAACAATATTCCTTTATTTATTGATTTTTACTCAGCAACTTGAAATTTGATGTAAAAGTAAGTCTGCAGATGGGTAAAATACACAATTTATAGCCTTTGGAAATGTCTGGTATTATAGACTGGATGTTTTTTTGTCTTCCTCAAATTGATGTGTTGAAATCCTAATCACCAAAGTGATGGTTTCAGGAAATGGGGACTTCAAGAGTTGAGGTCATGAGGATGAAACTCCCATGTAATGGAATTAGTGCCCTTATAAGAAGAAACACAAAAGCAATTAACTTCTCCCTTCCTCACATAAGGATACAATGAGAAGATGGCCATTTGCAAAACAGGAAGCAGGTCTCATCAGACACCAGATTGGTGGGCACTTCCAGGCTGCTGTAACAAAAACACTATACTATATAAATTTATTTCTCACAGGTCTAGAAGCTAAAAGTCCAAGATCAAAACACCAGCAGATTCTATGTCTGGTGAAGGCTGCTTACTGTTAACTTACACGGCAAAAGGAGTTAGGGGTCTCGCTCCAACCTCTTTTATAAGGACACTAATCCTTTTCATGAGGGCTCCACCTTCATGGTCTTGTCTATTCCTAAAGGACCCACTTCTTAATATCATCAGCTTTGGAGATTGGGATTTCAACATGTACATTTTGTGGGGGAGACACAGACATTCAGACCATAGCAATATGACTATTCACAATATTTATAGAACTGTTAATTTTTTAAAATGATTTCCTTTGCAAAGGTATTTTTTAAGGGTAAGACTTCAAAGAAGGATTGTGTCAGGGACATCTGACAATATGCATAGAAAATGCTCAAAAATAAATTTGTTAGGAGGTGTTATTTCTAAAGAGGCAGATCAAAGAGGGTTTGCATTTTGCTTTTTCCCCTACCTACCTCCAAAATTTAGTATATGCTACTTAGAGGAATAAACTTGATGAAGAAGAGAATAATATATCCTATAGTTGTTTTGTGTTTTCGTTAAGTGTATTTACAGGTCCTGTGAGAGATGGCGTAACCCAAACAAAAGATGAAACTTAATTCTGGGGTTCTCATTTCACCCCAGAGAAAAGTAACTTGGGAAAGATAATGAACTTTCCCCATTTCCTCATTTTCTTTATGAAAACTTAACATTCAAAATCCCATGCTATTTTCCTGCCAATGGGAAGATTAGCCTAACTTCTAACATTAGGAAGAGAGAGTGAGAAGGAAAAATGTGTTGACTCCATCATAAAACTTTTTGTTTCAATTTGGTAAGATATTTATCTTTGTCTTATGAATTGAAAGTGAATATCAAGTGAGAAAAGACTTGTCCTACATTTTCACAATTAAGATGAGTACTCAAGGAATATTATAGAACAATTATGTTGAGCATCTTTGGGCTTACAAACAATAGAAAACAAAACTGTACCATAATACTTTTGATAGAGTTTATAGTATTAATTTTAATTGACTTAATAATGGCATCAGAGGACAATCGCAGACATAATCAAATGCCCGAAATCAGGTAAAAATTCATTGATACTAATCTATCAGCTTCATACTACCTTTACTTCCTAATTTCCTGTTAATTATGTGCAGCTGATGGACATCTGCTGAAGCAGTTTACACCAGTGTAATGCTCCCTGAAGAAAGAGTATATGTCAATTTTGTTTATTGTTTTTAGCCTATCTGACTCACATTATGTGTCAAAGTTTTGAATTGTTAAACTAAGCAATTGTTCCTCCCAATATCGTTGCACATGTCATGAACACTAGCTGGTGTGAAGTAGAATGAGAAATACAATATTTGGAGTTACCTCCTTTTATAATACATGTAATCATATGTCCTGCACAGACTCCCAAATAATATCATCTAGGCTATACACAAGAGAAATGTTCACCCATTTTAAAAAGATATGACTGACAAAAGGTATATTTTTTCACTGAATAGAACTAGAAAGCTGGCAATCTGGAAATCACTCTTTATACCTGGTGCCACTGTCTTACCATTTATCTTGAGTTTACTTTCTGGTTGCCGTCTATCCCCTCTTATGCAATTCTAGGTCTTGAAGCCATCCTCTTTTTATCAAAGTTATATAAAACCCTCTAAACTGGTTTCTCTGTGTCTGTTAATGCTTTATTCAAAACATCATTCATGGTACAGTAACAATGTCTTATTAAATTTATTATTTATTGAAATTATTATACATAAAATCCTCCATTAACTCCCCACTCTAAGATATAGTACAAAATCCTTAATTTAATATGTAATCCTATGTCCTTATATGATGTCTTTATATGATCTAGCTCCCATTCACCAGGCTCCTACAGAATCAGTTTTCCTTCTTCTTTACTTACCAGCCAGATTCCAGATTCTGGAATCCCCACTAATTTTGATATTTATTTAAAATTCCACCTATGTATCATTTTTGTTATTTGTATCTCTTTATTTACTTTATTGCATATTATTAGAGTTCAAATTTCTCTCATTTAATATACTTATTAATACACCAGCTATATCAACTTTCATTTATTTCCTCTCAAATGTAACTTCTACTTTGCTTGTTCAAATACCCTAGATTTCCTACATTTTAATACCAATTCTTAGGCAGAGCTCAGCATCCATCAAGTTAAATTCCAACTTACTGGGCCTCTCCCAGCCTCAAAACTATATGAACTGCAGTAAAGGGCTCAGCCCAGTGACGAAAGAAACATAAAAAGTAGCCTCCATTCTGGACTAAATCCCAGGATGTATGCAGTTTTTTCACTTGCTACATAAGAAACAAACATTTTCCTTAAACAAATATTCAACGGCTAAGAGAAAGTCAACTTAAAAATGCACTACAATTAATTTTGCATTTTGGAAATGTTAAATATGTATAAGCAATTTACTAAATTAGTCAACATCACTAGTCATTGCTGTGTATCTACTCTTTTCCAGAATAATGTACACCACTTCTTGAAGTCCTAATGTATGCCAGCCATTTTGGTCAATGATTTAGATGTGTTGTTCCAATTATTTTTCATAATAGTCAAATGTGATGTTATTATCCCTATACTACAGCTGAAGGGTAAGTAACTTAACAAAACACATAGTGAATACAGAACTCAATTCTAGTCTTAGGTGTTTTACTCCAAGACCTTTCTCTCTTCCCTCTTGCCTTAACTTTTTCCCTCTGTGGAAAACATTGCATTGTTGAAGACTAAGTTGCTTACAGCTCTCCTGTTAAAGTCAGTGTCTCTGCAGCAGTTGCATGCTACCTTGTAATTCCCTTGCATCATACCATTCTAATTGTACCTAATGAGAGAGGTGCCCATCTCTGGCAACACTAAGAATAGTGAATCCCACAAACATTTCAATAAAACATGTATTCCTGTATGAGTGACAAGTTCCCAGCTGGAACCTTAATTTGCTTTTCTATAGACAAACAAAAGCTCACCAGAATCTCGTTGCTTTAAAGAGAGTTTACTAGAGCTTTCCAAGAGAAGAAACTTTGTCCTTAATTTTCTATTCTCCTTATAATAAAAAAGAATAAGGCATTCTTTAATATAGAAATAAGCCAAAAGAATAAAATAAAAGAATGAGGCCATGATAATCCTTCTATCTATTTTTTCTGTTATTTTTCTTTCCATCCTTGTATATGCTTGTCTCTTCTAATCACCATTGGATAAGATTCTGGAATCTCTACTAATTTTGATATTTATTTAAAATTCCCCCTATGTGTCATTTTTGTTATTTGTATCTTTTTATTTCCTTTATTGCATATTATTAGAGTTCAAATTTCTCTCATTTAATATACATATTTGAGTAAAAACTATCAGAAACTGAATCATCAGATTAAATAATAATAATAATAATAATAATTGCCTTACTCTTAAAAACATGCGCTTAAAGGGCTGATCTTTGTATTCCCACTAATAGACTTCAGTAGGTAAATAATTTCTTTCTTGGTCTCTGTGAACACAGTCAGGGTCTATTACTTGTATTCACTTGATTTAGTCAAAGTTTCTAATCTGAAATGGACTTTTTCATTATTTCTTATTAATTAAAGGTTTACTAGTGGTGATGTTAATACTGAGTGTCAACTTGATTGGATTGAGGGATACAAAGTATTGATCCTGGGTGTGTCTGTGTGGGTGTTACCAAAAGAGATGTACATTTGAATCAGTGGACTGTGGAAGGCAGATCCTCTCTTAATCTGGAGGGTACAATCTTATCAGCTGCCAGCAAATATAAAGCAGGCAGAAAAATGTAAAAAAGCAAGGCAGGCCTAGCCTCCCAGCGTACATCTTTCTCCTGTGCTGGATGCTTCCTGCCCTGGAACATAGGACTCCAAGTTCTTCAGCTTTGAGACTCGGACTGGCTCTCCTTGCTCTTTAGCTTGTAGGCAGCCTATTGTGGGACCTTGTGATTGTGTAAGTTAATAATTAACAAACTCCCCTTTACATACACACACACACACACACACACACACATCTATCCTATTAGTGCTGTCCCTCTAAGAGAATCCTGACTAATATATTTACATTTAATGATGATTGATTCTTAAATGTGTGTGTGTTTTTTTTGTTTTTTTTTTTTTGCTGCTTTCACAAATTATTGTTTAAGACATATTTTTCACTACTAATGTCTAAGATTCTCTTGGTACATTAATTCATTAATGATTCCTCCAAAAGGTAATAATAGCATACATCATCTGAGGTTTTCAAAAATATTTTTCATGCACCAGTCATATTTTTTCTTCATAGTTAACTTCTTAGAATTTTTTAAAATTGCATATTTCTATGCATGTAATTGTTCTGCTGGACCATGTAGATGTTCAACAAATATTTATTGACTATCAATTAAATGTTCAAAATGAGAAGACTGTGTAAAAAATGAAACTAAAAGGTTTAACATTCAAAAGTACTTAGTTTTGTTATTTTTCATTGTGTAGAACATTTTTATTTCATTAAAAATTAATTGGAAACATATATTCAACCCGAATTTCTCAGTGCCATGGTGACCAAACTGAAGTGTTTTCAAGTGATTAGAGTACAGTAACTTAACCACTAAAAGAGTTAACTATGTAATTACTGATATGAAAACAAAAAGACAAACTCAACCTAAAATCAGATATCCTGGTACAGTTCTGTAGGTGCATGAACATGCACAAATTATTTAATACCTTTCTGATTTAATTCCCTCATCTGAAAATGGGAACCTAATATATATGCTATCTAATTCCATGATTGATAAAAAGATTCAATTTGAAGTCCTCATATAACTGGTTTATAAACAATGACATCAGCATGTAAGTATAAATATTGCCAAGTGTTCTTTAAATATGAATAGAATATCAAAATGTTTTAATATTCGCAAAAAATTTTGAACAGGATACCATTTTCTTTTTGAGAATTCTTTAAAGTATAACCCACTCCATATTCTGTGTATCTATTAACTTTCTTGTGGTGAATTCTAGACAATTCTTATCCACTATAATCGATTACAATGATCCCATAATTGCAGTCATCCATTCATACCTTCATTCATCCATTTATTAAACAAACATCTATTGAGCATCTTATGTGCTTCAAGCTTTTGGTATCTCTCTGGGTATACGAAAAAAAAAAATAGTGACATGGTCCCTGGTCTTATAAAACTGTATGCGAGGATATGTATATAGTTGAAATACACATAAAATATGCTGAAATAGAGGTACACAGTATATTGTTTGTGAACATTGAGAGTTAAATAAATTATTCAAATCAAGAGATATTCTAGGGTTCTCAGTCAAGGCATTAATTTCCAATTTGCCTCACAAATTCTCTTTATAGCAAATTCAGCAAGAGCAATATTAACTGGTCTGAGGTTCAACCTCTGTCTCTGTCTCTAGTAACAATCTTAAAAAAGTGTGGAACTGTAAAGATTTAGAAAATAACAGGGAAAGGAGAAAAATTTAAAGGACCTGGATAACATAACAAGATAAGTAACAAACAACTCAGTTATTAATCTTAACTTGGAATAAAAAATTCATATTTTAACCAGATAAGATTAAAATCAATAATATTGAACACCTATTACATCTTATGTTTTAGACACCACATTTACATATATTATCTTATTTTAAAACTTGCAAAAAATTAAATTAAAATTATTGCATTTATTGTTTGTTGTTTATTTCTTTGTTTTATTTTACTTTAATTTATGGGATACATGTGTAGAACGTGTAAGCTTTGTTACATACGTATAGACATGCCATGGTGGTTTGCTGCACCTATCAACCCGTCATCTACATTAGGTATTTCCCCTAATGCTATCCCTCCCCAGAACCCCCATCCCCCAACAGGCCCTAGTGTGTGGTGTTCCCTCCCTGTGTCCATGTGTTCTCATTGTTCAACTCCCACTTATGAGTGAGAATATTAGGTGTTTGATTTTCTGTTCCTGTGTTAGTTTGCTGAGGATGATGGTTTCCAGCTTCATCCATATCCTGGCAAAGGACATGAACTCAACCTTTTCATGGCTGCATAGTATTCCATGCTGTATATGTGCCACATTTTCTTTATCCAGTCTTATCATTAGTGGGCATTTGGGTTGGTTCCAACACTTTGCTATTGTGAACAGTGCTGCAATAAACATATGTGTGCATGTGTCTGTATAGTAGAAGGATTTATAATCCTTTGAGTATATACCCAGTAATGGGATTGCTGGGTCAAATGTTATTTCTGGTTCTAGATCCTTGAGGAATCACCACACTGTCTTCCACAATGGCTGAACTAATTTACACTTCCACCAACAATGTCAAGCTTTCCTATTTCTCCACATCCTCTCCAACATCTGTTGTTTCCTGACTTTTTAATGATCATCATTCTAACTGGTATGAGATGGTATCTCATTGTGGTTTTGATCTGCATTTCTTTTTTTTTTTTTTTAATTTATTTATTATTATACTTTAAGTTGTAGGGTACATGTGCATAACGTGCAGGTTTGTTACATATGTATACTTGTGCCATGTTGGCGTGCTGCACCCATGACCTCGTCATTTACATCAGGTATAAATCCTAATGCAATCCCTCCCCCCTCCCCCCTCCCCATGATAGGCCCCGGTGTGTGATGTTCCCCTTCCCGAGTCCAAGTGATCTCATTGTTCAGTTCCCACCTATGAGTGAGAACATGCGGTGTTTGGTTTTCTGTTCTTGTGATAGTTTGCTAAGAATGATGGTTTCCAGCTGCATCCATGTCCCTACAAAGGACACAAACTCATCCTTTTTTATGGCTGCATAGTATTCCATGGTGTATATGTGCCACATTTTCTTAATCCAGTCTGTCACTGATGGACATTTGGGTTGATTCCAACTCTTTGCTATTGCGAATAGTGCCATAATAAACATACGTGTGCATGTGTCTTTATAGCAGCATGATTTATAATCCTTTGGGTATATACCCAGTAATGGGATGGCTGGGTCATATGGTACATCTAGTTCTAGATCCTTGAGGAATCGCCATACTGTTTTCCATAATGGTTGAACTAGTTTACAATCCCACCAACAGTGTAAAAGTGTTCCTAATTCTCCACATCCTCTCCAGCACCTGTTGTTTCCTGACTTTTTAATGATCGCCATTCTAACTGGTGTGAGATGGTATCTCATTGTGGTTTTGATTTGCATTTCTCTGATGGCCAGTGATGATGAGCATTTTTTCATGTGTCTGTTGGCTGTATGAATGTCTTCTTTTGAGAAATGTCTGTTCATATCCTTTGCCCACTTTTTGATGGGGTTGTTTGCTTTTTTCTTGTAAATTTGTTTGAATTCTTTGTAGGTTCTGGATATTAGCCCTTTGTCAGATGAGTAGATTGCAAAAATTTTCTCCCATTCTGTAGGTTGTCTGTTCACTCTGATGGTAGTTTCTTTTGCTGTGCAGAAGCTCTTTAGTTTAATGAGATCCCATTTGTCAATTTTGGCTTTTGCTGCCGTTGCTTTTGGTGTTTTAGCCATGAAGTCTTTGCCCATGCCTATGTCCTGAATGGTACTACCTAGGTTTTCCTCTAGGATTTTTATTGTATTAGGTCTAACATTTAAGTCTCTAATCCATCTTGAATTAATTTTCGTATAAGGAGTAAGGAAAGGATCCAGTTTCAGCTTTCTACTTATGGCTAGCCAATTTTCCCAGCACCATTTATTAAATAGGGAATCCTTTCCCCATTTCTTGTTTCTCTCAGGTTTGTCAAAGATCAGATGGCTGTAGATGTGTGGTATTATTTCTGAGGACTCTGTTCTGTTCCATTGGTCTATATCTCTGTTTTGGTACCAGTACCATGCTGTTTTGGTTACTGTAGCCTTGTAGTAGAGTTTGAAGTCAGGTAGCGTGATGCCTCCAGCTTTGTTTTTTTGACTTAGGATTGTCTTGGAGATGCGGGCTCTTTTTTGGTTCCATATGAACTTTAAAGCAGTTCTTTCCAATTCTGTGAAGAAACTCATTGGTAGCTTGATGGGGATGGCATTGAATCTATAAATAACCTTGGGCAGTATGGCCATTTTCACGATATTGATTCTTCCTATCCATGAGCATGGTATGTTCTTCCATTTGTTTGTGTCCTCTTTTATTTCACTGAGCAGTGGTTTGTAGTTCTCCCTGAAGAGGTCCTTTACATCCCTTGTAAGTTGGATTCCTAGGTATTTGATTCTCTTTGAAGCAATTGTGAATGGAAGTTCATTCCTGATTTGGCTCTCTGTTTGTCTGTTACTGGTGTATAAGAATGCTTGTGATTTTTGCACATTAATTTTGTATCCTGAGACTTTGCTGAAGTTGCTTATCAGCTTAAGGAGATTTTGGGCTGAGAAAATGGGGTTTTCTAAATATACAATCATGTCATCTGCAAAGAGGGACAATTTGATTTCTTCTTTTCCTAACTGAATACCCTTGATTTCTTTCTCTTGCCTGATTGCCCTAGCCAGAACTTCCAACACTATGTTGAATAGGAGTGGGGAGAGAGGGCATCCCTGTCTTGTGCCAGTTTTCAAAGGGAATTTTTCCAGTTTTTGCCCATTCAGTATGATATTGGCTGTGGGTTTGTCATAAATAGCTCTTATTATTTTGAGGTACGTTCCATCAATACCGAATTTATTGAGCGTTTTTAGCATGAAGGGCTGTTGATTTTTGTCAAAAGCCTTTTCTGCATCTATTGAGATAATCCTGTGGTTCTTGTCTTTGGTTCTGTTTATATGCTGGATTATGTTTATTGATTTGCGAATGTTGAACCAGCCTTGCATCCCAGGGATGAAGCCCACTTGATCATGGTGGATAAGCTTTTTGTTGTGTTGCTGAATCCGGTTTGCCAGTATTTTATTGAGGATTTTTGCATCGATGTTCATCAGGGATATTGGTCTAAAATTCTCTTTTTTTGTTGTGTCTCTGCCAGGCTTTGGTATCAGGATGATGTTGGCCTCATAAAATGAGTTAGGGAGGATTCCCTCTTTTTCTATTGATTGGAATAGTTTCAGAAGGAATGGTACCAACTCCTCCTTGTACCTCTGGTAGAATTCAGCTGTGAATCCATCTGGTCCTGGACTTTTTTTGGTTGGCAGGCTATTAATTATTGCCTCAATTTCAGAGCCTGCTATTGGTCTATTCAGGGATTCAAATTCTTCCTGGTTTAGTCTTGGAAGAGTGTAAGTGTCCAGGAAATTATCCATTTCTTCTAGATTTTCCAGTTTATTTGCGCAGAGGTGTTTATAGTATTCTCTGATGGTAGTTTGTATTTCTGTGGGGTCGGTGGTGATATCCCCTTTATCATTTTTAATTGCGTCATTTGATTCTTCTCTCTTTTCTTCTTTATTAGTCTTGCTAGTGGTCTGTCAATTTTGTTGATCTTTTCAAAAAACCAACTCCTGGATTCATTGATTTTTTGGAGGGTTTTTTGTGTCTCTATCTCCTTCAGTTCTGCTCTGATCTTAGTTATTTCTTGCCTTCTGCTAGCTTTCGAATGTGTTTGCTCTTGCTTCTCTAGTTCTTTTAATTGCGATGTTACAGTGTCAATTTTAGATCTTTCCTGCTTTCTCTTGTGGGCATTTAGTGCTATAAATTTCCCTCTACACACTGCTTTAAATGTGTCCCAGAGATTCTGGTATGTTGTATCTTTGTTCTCATTGGTTTCAAAGAACATCTTTATTTCTGCCTTCATTTCGTTATGTACCCAGTAGTCATTCAGGAGCAGGTTGTTCAGTTTCCATGTAGTTGAGCGGTTTTGATTGAGTTTCTTAGTCCTGAGTTCTAGTTTGATTGCACTGTGGTCTGAGAGACAGTTTGTTATAATTTCTGTTCTTGTACATTTGCTGAGGAGTGCTTTACTTCCAATTACATGGTCAATTTTGGAGTAAGTACGATGTGGTGCTGAGAAGAATGTATATTCTGTTGATTTGGGGTGGAGAGTTCTATAGATGTCTATTAGGTCTGCTTGCTGCAGAGATGAGTTCAATTCCTGGATATCCTTGTTAACTTTCTGTCTCGTTGATCTGTCTAATGTTGACAGTGGAGTGATGAAGTCTCCCATTATTATTGTATGGGAGTCTAAGTCTCTTTGTAAGTCTCTAAGGACTTGCTTTATGAATCTGGGTGCTCCTGTATTGGGTGCATATATATTTAGGATAGTTAGCTCTTCCTGTTGAATTGATCCCTTTACCATTATGTAATGGCCTTCTTTGTCTCTTTTGATCTTTGATGGTTTAAAGTCTGTTTTATCAGAGACTAGTATTGCAACCCCCGCTTTTTTTTGTTCTCCATTTGCTTGGTAAATCTTCCTCCATCCCTTTATTTTGAGCCTATGTATGTCTCTGCATGTGAGATGGGTCTCCTGAATACAGCAGACTGATGGGTCTTGACTCTTTATCCAGTTTGCCAGTCTGTGTCTTTTCATTGGAGCATTTAGTCCATTTACATTTAAGGTTAAGATTGTTATGTGTGAACTTGATCCTGCCATTATGATATTAACTGGTTATTTTGCTCGTTAGTTGATGCAGTTTCTTCCTAGCCTCGATGGTCTTTACATTTTGGCATGTTTTTGCAATGGCTGGTACCGGTTGTTCCTTTCCATGTTTAGTGCTTCCTTCAGGGTCTCTTGTAAGGCAGGCCTAGGCCTAGTGGTGACAAAATCTCTAAGCATTTGCTTATCTGTAAAGGATTTTATTTCTCCTTCACTTATGAAACTTAGTTTGGCTGGATATGAAATTCTGGGTTTAAAATTCTTTTCTTTAAGAATGTTGAATATTGGCCCCCACTCTCTTCTGGCTTGGAGAGTTTCTGCCGAGAGATCTGCTGTGAGTCTGATGGGCTTCCCTTTGTGGGTAACCCGACCTTTCTCTCTGGCTGCCCTTAAGATTTTTTCCTTCATTTCAACTTTGGTGAATCTGGCAATTATGTGTCTTGGAGTTGCTCTTCTGGAGGAGTATCTTTGTGGCGTTCTCTGTATTTCCTGGATTTGAATGTTGGCCTGTCCTACTAGGTTGGGGAAGTTCTCCTGGATGATATCCTGAAGAGTGTTTTCCAACTTGCTTCCATTTTCCCCCTAACTTTCAGGCACCCCAATCAGATGTAGAGTTGGTCTTTTTACATAATCCCATACTTCTTGCAGGTTTTGTTCATTTCTTTTTCTTCTTTGTTCTTTTGGTTTCTCTTCTCGCTTCATTTCATTCATTTGATCCTCAATCGCTGATACTCTTTCTTCCAGTTGATCGAGTCGGTTACTGAAGCTTGTGCATTTGTCACGTATTTCTCATGTCATGGTTTTCATCTCTTTCATTTCGTTTATGACCTTCTCTGCATTAATTACTCTAGCCATCAATTCTTCCACTTTTTTTTCAAGATTTTTAGTTTCTTTGCGCTGGGTACGTAATTCCTCCTTTAGCTCTGAGAAGTTTGATGGACTGAAGCCTTCTTCTCTCATCTCGTCAAAGTCATTCTCCGTCCAGCTTTGATCCATTGCTGGCGATGAGCTGTGCTCCTTTGCCAGGGGAGATGCACTCTTATTTTTTGAATTTCCAGCTTTTCTGCCCTGCTTTTTCCCCATCTTTGTGGTTTTATCTGCCTCTGGTCTTTGATGATGGTGATGTACTGATGGGGTTTTGGTGTAGGTGTCCTTCCTGTTTGATAGTTTTCCTTCTAACAGTCAGGACCCTCAGCTGTAGGTCTGTTGGAGATTGCTGGAGGTCCACTCCAGACCCTGTTTGCCTGGGTATCAGCAGCAGAGGCTGCAGAAGATAGAATATTTCTGAACAGCGAGTGTACCTGTCTGATTCTTGCTTTGGAAGCTTCCTCTCAGGGGTGTACTCCACCCTGTGGGGTGTGGGGTGTCAGACTGCCCCTAGTGGGGGATGTCTCCCAGTTAGGCTACTCAGGGGTCAGGGACCCACTTGAGCAGGGAGTCTGTCCCTTCTCAGATCTCAACCTCCGTGTTGGGAGATCCACTGCTGTCTTCAAAGCTGTCAGACAGAGTCGTTTGCATCTGCAGACCTTTCTGCTGTGTTTGTTATTATTTACTGTGCCCTGTCCCCAGAGGTGGAGTCTACAGAGACAGGCAGGTTTCCTTGAGCTGCTGTGAGCTCCACCCAGTTCGAGCTTCCCAGCAGCTTTGTTTACCTACTTAAGCCTCAGCAATGGCGGGCGCCCCTCCCCCAGCCTCGCTGCTGCCTTGCTGGTAGATTGCAGACTGCTGTGCTAGCAATGAGGCAGGCTCCGTGGGTGTGGGACCCTCCTGGCCAGGTGTGGGATATGATCTCCTGGTGTGCCTGTTTGCTTAAAGCGCAGTATTGGGGTGGGAGTTACCCGATTTTCCAGGTGTTGTGTGTCTCACTTCCCTGGCTAGGAAAAGGGATTCCCTTCCCCCTTGTGCTTCCCAGGTGAGGCAATGCCTCGCCCTGCTTCAGCTCTAGCTGGTCGGGCTGCAGCAGCTGACCAGCACTGATCGTCCGGCACTCCCCAGTGAGATGAACCCAGTACCTTGGTTGAAAATGCAGAAATCACCGGTCTTCTGTGTAGCTCGCGCTGGGAGTTGGAGACTGGAGCTGTTCCTATTCGGCCATCTTGCTCCGCCCCCTGATCTGCATTTCTCTAATGACTAGTGATTATATATACACACACACACACACATATATATCTATATATAATATATATTCTATGGGTTTGAGCAGGTGTGTATATATAATATATCATACATACATGATGTATATATAATATATAATATATATGATGCATGTAATATAGAATATATATTATATAATTATATATAATAGATGTATATATAACTATATATATAATATATGCATATAATATACATATATGTTGCACTTGTTTTATTGTGGCATATCTGAAGCATTGAAAGATTAAGTCACCTAAACTAAAACAAACTAAAAACTATAGCTTTTAAAAATTCCAAATCCTATATCTCTCCTCTAAAACACATAACTAGTCTTAAAATAAAACCATATATACACCCACAATTCCCTAACATATGAGTGTTTAGGTGTGTATGAGGAAGCTTCTCAATCTTGTTCTTTAAACTTTAATCTCCTATTCTTTACGCAATTTGTTGCGTGTCAAACAATTGCAATTATAGTAAACAAAAGAGTTTATCCCCTATGGTGAAATATAATTTTGCATCCGAGTTGGTTATTTAGTCCTGTTACATAGGAGGCATGTCATAGGCAAGAACAGAAGTTATTTATTCATACACTGGGAAGAAAATGACTTTTGGCATTCTCACTTTCCTTGTTAAACAAATATTATCATTGTAGGTACTGAATATCTGCTATGTATTCAGAATTCACCTACCTTCTGTGGTAGGACCTGTAAAGTTATCACATGCTGTATAACATAAAGGTGAATAATGACAAGGAAAAGAAAAAAACCTCTTTTAGAAATTGGGATTCCAATGTAAAAATGTCAGTACTATTTAAATAAGTAAAGGGAAAAATGTATGGAGGGTAGTCTCTGAAGACACAGACAGAATAAAGCAATAGAAACCAAAAGAAAATTGGCATAGTCACTGGAACAGTGGTTCAAGACCCATAATAAGGCCATTCAACATATTATTTGCATAAATAAAATATGAATTTCTGCCAGGCTTCAATTTTCTAAAGAACATATTTAATCTTGTAATAGTTATTTTTTGCCACTTACACTACTGCATTTAATTAGAACAAATTTAGCTTTTATTTTAAGACATAATCATTTTATAAACATTAAAAAGAAAAAAGAAACACTCGAATTGACACAATGTTTTTTAAAAATTTTCATTAATGATGGAGCTCATCTAGATTTTCAGAGATGTTATAATACAAATAAAAGTTTCTCTCATAAATAATGAAACACAGAATCTGAACTGTAATATTTTAAGAGTCTTTGGTTAGTCTCATGATTTCTATTCAATAGTGTACTTAAAGGTCCTAGCTAATGAAAACTTAAGACCAGCAAAAGAAATAAAAGTTATGCAAACTGAGAAAAAAATACAAATGTCTTTTCACAGATGACACAATTGTCTATGTAGAAATCCCAAAGAATTAACAATAACAATAACAACCACAACAACAAAATTCCTGGAATAAGAAATTGCCAGGTTGCAGGATACATAGTATAAAAAAGTCAATTGCCTTTTTGTGTACCATCAGTAAATAATTGTAATTTGAAATTAAAAACACAATATCATTTACATTAGCACCAAAAGAGAAATACTTGCTTAAATCTAACAAAATGTATGAAATATCTATATAAGAAAAATATATCTGATAAAATAAACTAAGCATATCTTTAAAAATTGGATAAGTATTCTACGTACATGAAAAGGAAGACTCAATATTGTCCATAAATTAGTTATCCTCAAATTGATCTATAGACTCAATGCAATCTCAATAAAAATCCCAAGAAAATTATTTTCTGGATAGAGACAAGCTGATTCTAAAGTTTATATGGAAATTCAAAAGATGCAGTATAACCAACTTAATATTGAAGGAGAACAAAGTTGGAGGATTGACACTACCTGACTTCAAGACTTAGCAAGCAGCTATAATAAAGATAGTATGCTATTTGTGTAAAAATAGACAAATAAACGGAATAAAATAGAGATCACAAAAATAGACTTACATAAATATAGTTAGCTGATGTTTGACAAATGAGCAAAAGCAATTTAAGGATAGTCTTTTTAACAAATGGTTAATATCTAGAATATCTATATGCACATCTGTATGCAAAAAAACAAATATAGGCATAGACTTTAAAACTTTTACAAAAATTTACTCAAGGTGGATAATACCCCTAAATGTAACATGCAAAAATGATAAAAATCCTATAAAATTACACAGGAAAAAATCTAGATGACTTTACATTTAGTGGCAACTTTTTGTATAAACACTAAAACCATGAAGTATGAAATAAAATTGATAAGTGGACTTCATTAAAATTACAGTATGTAGTAGAAACTGCTAATATAACGAAAAAAACAAGACACAAACTGGGGAAAATATTTGCAAAAGACACATCTGATAAAGGATTGTTAATGTATCATATACAAAGTAGTCTTTAAAGTCAACAATAAGGAGAAAAATAAAATTAAAAATGGGCAAAATAGGCCAGGCGCGGCGGCTCATGCCCATAATCCTAGCACTTTGGGAGACTGAGGTGGGCAGATCACCTGAGGTTAGGAGTTCAAGACCACCCTGGCCAACATGGTAAAACCCTGTCTCCACTAAAAGTACAAAAATTAGCTGAGCACAGTGCTGCACGCCTATAATCCCAGCTACTCGGGAGGCTGACGCAGGAGAATAGATAGAAATCGGGAGTAAGCTGAGATGGCGCCATTGCAGTCCAGCCTGGGTGACAGAGTGAGACTGTCTCAAAAAACAAACAAACAAACAAAAAATAAGCAAAAGATCTAAATAGACACCTAACCAAGGAAGATATGCAAGGGGCAAATAAACATATGTGAAGATGTTCAACATCACATGTCATTAAAGAATTGCAAATTAAAACAACAATTAGTACCACTACACATGTATTATAATGTCTAAAATTTAGACCACTGACAACATCAACTGCTGGTGAGGATGTGGAACAACAGAAACTCTCTTGTATCACTGGTGCAGATGCAAAATGGTACAGCCACTTTGGAAGATAGTTTGGCAGATTCTTACAAAACTAAATTCACTCTTGTTGTGTAATTCAGCCATAAACTCCTTGTTATTTTCTGAAATAATTTGAGAATTTATATCCACACAAATGCTGCACTGGGATGTTAAAAGCAGCTTTATTTATAATTGTCAAAATTTGGAAGCCACAAAGATATAATTCAATGCATAAATATATAAATAAAATGTACATATCCACAGTGTAACGTTATTTAACAACCAAAAATTAAGCTATGAACCCATGATAAGACATAGATGAACCTTAACAGTATCTTGCTAAGTAGGAAAACCCAAAACTATGGTGACTGTAAAATAATCAGTAGCTATTACTCAGGGATGGGGTACAGGGAAGGGAGGGGTAAAATAGGCAGATTACAAAGGAATTTTAGGGCATTAGGATTTAGGATTTCTATTATGTATGATACTATGGTGGTGGATACATGCCATTACATATTTGCTCAAACCCATAGAATATACAATCAAGGATGAACTTAATGCATACTATGGATTTTGGGTGATAATTATGTGTCATTGCAGGCTCATTGGCAGTGTCAAATTTACATTCTAGTGCAGGATGTTGATAGTGGGGAAAGCCGTGTTTGTGTGTGGCATGATGGGGGGAATGGGTTGGAAAGGAAGTATGTGGGAACTCTACATTCTGCTCGAGTTTTTATGAACCTAAATTTTCTCTTAAAAAATTTATTAATTTACAAAAATCAGTGATATGATGCAGCAATTTAAAGGCTGATTTTCATTTAATTTAGTGAGATGAAAGATGCTCTACAATAAGCTTATAGTGAGTTAAAAGTATGCCATCCCAAGATATGCCATTCTGCTATATCAGCTGTTTTGAGTTAACATACTTGGAAAACAGAACTTATAAGAAGATCACTCTGAACTTATTGTTATTTCATAAAAGCCAGAGATGAAAAGTCTATGTGAAAAAATCTCCTCTTTATAGTAGGAGGAAAATAACATTGTTATCATCAAGAATAAGAAGTTGAGATGAGAGAGTTCTGTGAAGAATTTGTCAAAGAAACTTTTATCTCGTATCCTCTCCACATAATTTATTTGCGTTTTCACAACTTACTACCTTTTGTCCAATTCAGTATGTGTGTTCAATTATATCTTCGGCTCTTCATTTCTTTATGTGGTGTTCTGTGTCGCATAAAATTTATATTAAATAAATCTGTATGCTTTTCTCCATTGATCTGTCCTATGTCAATTTAATTATTGGTTCCAAAAAACCCTAAGAGGGTAGTAGTTAAATTTTACCTCCATTACACTCATCATCTTTAATATCATGGGCACAGCAGTGACCTTGTCATTTGCAGCAAATGCAAATTGTTATTATCTCAATTTCAATCAATGCACACTTTGAACCTAATTCTGCATGTCTAGTACTAGGACCTTGATATCAATAATATTTTGACTTTGATTTAACCTCAATTGATTAATCTTAACTTTTCACAATCTTTCACATTTCTCCTTCCATTTTTCTCTTTCCTACTAGTGTAAATGCTAAGTTCAATTATTTCAATTACTTCATTGCATACATTACAAATTTCTTGACCTTCTCTTTCTGTCTCATTTGGCCAAACCTTCACACAGGTTATGTCCAATTTTAAAGTTACTTCATGCCTACAGGTGTTCCAATGAACTTACAAGAACAAAAAGGAGAAGGAAGAGGAGAAGGAGGAAGAAGGAAGGAGAAAGGAAGAGGAGAATGATGAAGCTTATCTCACTTTAATTTTATGACTACAAAGCTCTTATAGGCCCTTAAATTTAACTAGAAATCACACTATAATACCTAATTGATTAACGCTTCTGGGCCTCTGATGACTTTTCAAACTTCTCATTTTCCTCAAAATTCCAGCATTGCTGCACTATTCTCTATTTAGTTGATGTACTTGTTTCCTATTTTACTGGAAAACATGATAATCATTTTTTTCTTTAAGTAATCATTCCTTTTTCACCACAATCAACCCACTGAACAACATTTATGACCATTTAACCTGACTTCTCTCTTGCTGTGTAAAACTTTTTATGCTCCTATTTAAGGCCACTTTCTTCCTAGATGTCATTCTTTCCTGCCTGCTTAATAATATTGCTTTAGAAAATTAAACACTTGGCCGGGCGCGGTGGCTCAAGCCTGTAATCCCAGCACTTTGGGAGGCCGAGGCGGGTGGATCACGAGGTCAGGAGATCGAGACTATCCTGGCTAACATGGTGAAACCCCGTCTCTACTAAAAATACAAAAAACTAGCCGGGCGTGGTGGCGGGCGCCTGTAGTCTCAGCTACTTGGGAGGCTGAGGCGGGAGAATGGCGTGAACCTGGGAGGCGGAGCTTGCAGTGAGCCGAGATCACGCCACTGCATTCCAGCCTGGGAGCACAGCGAGACTCCGTCTCAAAAAAAAAAAAAAAAAAAAAAGAAAAGAAAATTAAACACTTTTTTTCCTTCATCATTAATTTTTTTTTCACTAATGGATTGCTTCCATCAATGAAAGACATTGTTATTTGTGGTTTTGACTTGCATTTCTCTAATGACTTGTGATGATGAGCTTTTTTTCATGTTTGTTGGCCACATAAATATCTTCCTCTGAGAAGTGTCTGTTCATATCCTTCACCCACTTTTTCATGGGGTTGTTTGTTTTTCTCATAAATTTATTTAAGTTCCTTGTAGATTCTGGAGGAATAGGAATGCTTTATTGCTGTTGGTGGGAATGCAAATTAGTTCAACCATTGTGGAAGACAGTGTAGCCATTCCTCAAGGATCTAAAACCAGAAATTCCATTTCATGCAGCAATCCCATTACTGGTTAGATACCCAAAGGATTATAAATCATTCTACTAAAAAGACACATGCACAGGTATGTTTATTGCAGCACTATTCACAATAGCAAAGACTTGGAACCAACCCAAATGCCCATCAATGATAGATTGGATAAAGAAAATATGGCACATATACACCATGGAATACTATGCAGCCATAAAAAAGAATGAGATCATGTCCTTTGCAGGGACACGGATGAAGCTGGAAACCATCATTCTCAGCAAACTAACACAGGAACAGAAAACCAAACATTGCACGTCCTCACTCATAAGTGAGAGTTGAACAATGAGAACACATGGACACAGAGAGGGGAACATCACACACCAGGGCCTGTCAGGGGGTCAGGGACGAGGGGAGGGAGAACATTAGGACAAATACCTAATGCACGTTAAAAACTAGATGATGGGTTGATGGCTGCAGCAAACCGCCATGGCTCATGGATACCTATATAACAAACCTGCACATTCTGCACATGTATTCCGGAACTTGAAGTACAATTTTTAAAAAAAGATAGTGTTATTTGGTTCATCTTAAGAAAAACAAAACAAACCAAAATAAAATCAAATACACCAAAAACCTATTGATGTTTCCTTCTGTAACCACTGTTCTACTTCTCTGTTCTGATAATCTGCTCTTATTGTTCTCAAATTCTCTCCTATCTCCCTCCAAACTGTGTCAATCAGTTTTTGCTTCAATAATCTACCAAAACTGTTGTTTTAGTGGTCATCAACATCTTGATTTCAGAATCCGATGGTCAGTAATCAGTCTTAATCTAATTTTGCCACTAGTAGCATTTGACATTAGAGATTACTCTCTAACTTTTAAAGTCAGAAAAACCAGGATATGACAATCTCCTGATTTTGCTGCTACCTCATGAATTGATGTTTGTCTCCTTTTTTGGTTCCTTCTCATCTCCTGACCTTCTAATTTCAGTATGTACCAGAGATTCATTTTTGAAATTCTTTTACATTTATTTTTAATCTCATTGTAATTTTCTCCAGTCTCACTGTTTTAAATACTATCTAATGGATATTACCAAATTTATGTCCCCAACCATGACCTCTCTCCAAGTTTCAACCTCATATACTTTGCCTCCTATTAGTCACCTTCACGTGTCCCTCTAATAAGAATTCCAACCTTTCCACTTCCAAAGCTGAAACTGTGATCTATCTCTCTTCCTTCACTCCCCAAAATATGTCTCTTTCTCAGTCTTCTTCATATCATATAATGGTTCATCCTTTAGTCACTCAGGTCAAACACCTTGAGTTATTCATGTTTCTTAGTATGTTTGTGCTAATACAACACAATACCAGAGATATGATAATTTATTAATAATGAAAATTTATCTCTTATAGTTCTAGAGGCTGGGAAGCCCAAGCTCAACATGCCAGCAGGTTCTCTTCAGTGTCTGGTGAAAGCCTATTTCCCGTCGATTGGTGCTGTCTAGGTGTCCACATCCCTTCTAGGTGAAGGGATGAAGGGGCAAAGCTGAGGTCAAATGGTAGTTCCTCTAGTCCTTTTATAAGGCACTAATCCATTCATGAGAATGAAGTCCTCATGACTTAATCACTTCCCAAAAGGCCCCAACTCTTAATACAACCACAGCGGGAATTAAGTCTCAATCTGAATTATGGAAGTGATATGAATATTCAAACCCATAGCAACATAATCCATTGCTTCGACCCACAGTACAGACCTCAAAGATAAGTTCTATCTGTAAATGTATTCAAAATTGCATCATTTCACACTACTTCCAACTTCTATGATAGTCAAATGTACAATAACTCTCAATTAGAACACTTCAGTAGCTTCCCAACAAGTCTCAATGCTTCAGTGTTTGCCTTGCTAAAGTTTTTTCTCGACAACCCAGAAGCCAGAATCATCCATTAAAAACATAATTCAGGTCAGATCGCACCATTCTTCCAAATACCCCGGTGGCTTTCTCTAATAAAGATGCAGAGTAAAAGATTAAGTCAACGTGAAGATCTTTCAGGCTCTAGAAAATATGATCCTCATAATTCTCAAATTTTATCTCCTAGTAATCGTCTCCTCACTTATTTCACTTTGACTTCCTCTACTTTTGCTTTTGCTAAAAATATTCAAGCATTCTCCAGCCTCAAGGCCTTTGCACTAAAACATTGTATATACTTAGTTAATAATATCAAAGGATTCATGAAATCACCAAAATACATTAGACTAGCATGGTATGCAAAAATAGACACCTTAATACAGACACATAAAACAAAGGTGATAAAAAGGGGTTACGTTTCAGGATGAAAACCAAAATAGAGACAATCCTTCTAGACAATTCAAGTGGAAGTGTATACACTGTGTCAGCAACTGTATTTTATATACTATTAATGACACCATTAGCAAACTATAGACAGTATATTCAGGATAAACATTTAATTACTGTCGATTAATTGACCAGTTTGCATTAAACAGAAACTCTTGAAAAAACACCTTCAGAAATGTTTAGTTGAAGTAGAGTTTGACAAATTATTTTCTGAAGTAGTATTAGTCACCAGATAATCCTATGTCTTAAAACTTGGTGCTGTAATGATGAACAATCTAGTCTGGATAAGTTAAATCATTACAGATTTTTTTATTTTTTTTATTTTTTTATTTTTTTACGATCTGGTTTTAGTTATAAAGAACTTAGCAGACACTCCTGTAAATGTTTTCACTTAGTAAACTAAAACCATATTTTACAATATGCATTTTTGGATATCATAGTCAACAAGGAGAATACTAAATTTATGACAGATGCACTGCTTGGAAAAGTACCAGATATACAATAACTTTTAATACTGTCTTTTTATTATCAATACAGTTTCAAATGTTAATATCAACTTGAATACAAATCTGGAAGTATTATTCTCTTTTTTTTTTTCTTTTTATTTTTCTGAGACGGAGTCTCGCTCTGTCGCCCAGGCTGGAGTGCAGTGGCCGGATCTCAGCTCACTGCAAGCTCCGCCTCCCGGGTTTACGCCATTCTCCTGCCTCAGCCTCCTGAGTAGCTGGGACTACAGGCGCCCGCCACCTCGCCCGGCTAGTTTTTTGTATTTTTTAGTAGACACGAGGTTTCACCGTGTTAGCCAGAATGGTCTCGATCTCCCGATCTCGTGATCCGCCCGTCTCGGCCTCCCAAAGTGCTGGGATTACAGGCTTGAGCCACCGCGCCCGGCGGAAGTATTATTCTCTAAGAATATAAGAGTTGAATTGAAATAGAATATTAGAATAGAATATTTAACCAATGGTTTTATGGCAGTTGAAGTAGAGTGATAAATTCTCATTTTAGTATTAACTCTTAGGTATTTGAGTGTGTTTTATGACAGATACATTATCCAAAATATTTCATATCTGTATAAAAAGTATGAGTTAAGATAATCCTCTTGCATCTGTTTATTCCCTCCCCCAACCCCACCATTGCATCAAGAGATTATTATAGGGCATATACAGGATAAAATAAGAAATTACTTTGTGATAAGTCTGCAATCTTCAAATATCTTTTAGAATTATCGTTAGAAACTTGCTTTGTAACCCTGACTGGAGGTCTTTGATGTGTCACCATTTTCTTTTTCTTTTTTTTTTTTAATTAATTTTTTATTATTACTATACTTTAAGTTCTAGGGTACATGTGCATAATGTGCAGGTTTGTTACATATGTGTACTTGTGCCATGTTGCTGTGCTGCACCCATCAACTCATCAGCACCCATCAACTCGTCATTTACATCAGGTATAAATCCCAGTGCAATCCCTCCCCCCTCCCCCCTCCCCATGATAGGCCCCGGTGTGTGATGTTCCCCTTCCCGAGTCCAAGTGATCTCATTGTTCAGTTCCCACCTATGAGTGAGAACATGCGGTGTTTGGTTTTCTGTTCTTGTGATAGTTTGCCAAGAATGATGGTTTCCAGCTGCATCCATGTCCCTACAAAGGACACAAACTCATCCTTTTTTATAGCTGCATAATATTCCATGGTGTATATGTGCCACATTTTCTTAATCCAGTCTGTCACTGATGGACATTTGGGTTGATTCCAAGTCTTTGCTATTGTGAATAGTGCCGCAATAAACATACATGTGCATGTGTCTTTATAGCAGCATGATTTATAATCCTTTGGGTATATACCCAGTAATGGGATGGCTGGGTCATATGGTACATCTAGTTCTAGATCCTTGAGGAATCGCCATACTGTTTTCCATAATGGTTGATTTTTACTTGCCTTTTCTTTCAATTATTTCTTCCAATTTTTTTCAAACTTAGGTTAACTTGAATACAACAAGATCAAGGATCAGCTGAAAACAATGAAACTATATCTAGAATATTTTAAATGAAAGCTACTCAGATGTGCTTTAGATACTCAACTGTGCTTGAAGATAGACTCTATACTCAAGAATTTGGTTTTTTAAAATGTCTTTTAAAAGTTTTCAGAAAAAACTTGAAATTTATTTCTAAAGACAGTAAAATGAGTAACATTTATCCCAGTGACAGGGAAAGTAGTTTCCTGAAAATTTTCTGACCATTTTTCACCCTATCTTTTAAAGAATTTTGGTGATCTTCTTTACTTATGATAATGGTTTGTTGTTTTGTATAGCTTTGCTATCTTCAGGTCAGAGAAATTATTGGTGTTCTAAGCCTCACAATTGCATTTGAAGATTCTTATGAAAGAACATCATTTAAAGACATCTCTTGGCTGGGTGCAGTGGCTCACACATGTAATCCCAGCATTTTGGGAGGCCAAGGCGGGTAGAACACTTGAGGTCAGGAATTCGAGACCAGCCTGGCCAACATGCTGAATCCCCATCTCTACTAAAAATGTAAAAAATTAGCCGAGCATGGTGGTGCATGTTTGTAATCCCAGCTACTTAGAGGCTGAGGTAGGAGAATTGCTTGAACCCTGGAAGTGGAGGTTGCAGGTACTTGAGAATGTGCCACTGCACTCTAGCCTGGGTGAAAAGTGTGATGCTCTGTCTAGAAAAAAAAAAAAAAAAAAAAAAGACAAAAGACATCTCTTGATTATGTGATTCAGAAAGTAGAAATCAGCAAAATATTAAACATAAATTATAACTTTTCAACAAAATTCTTCTGGGAATGAATAGATTGTATGCTCTATCATTTAGCAGAAGAGATTTATTATGTGGTATATATTTATATAGAATATGATATATAACACTTTATCATATACTATATAATGTTTTATACATATATAAATATTTAAGTATATAATATTTGATATATATGTATTTGGCAAGTAAATTAATTAACTTGGAGGAACAGTGTTGAAGTTTAAACAGAAATGTTTTGCTCTTGTACCAGAGAATCTCTTAGGAACATTTTTACATTTTAATAAATATTTAACATTAACTGAGCACATTCTGTTAGTAAATGATCTATTTTTTCACAAAGTAGATAAAATGATTATTAGCTCATTTAAATAATAAAATATGAAACCCTAAAAATTTTGTGTTTAAGGGTGACATGAACTTTGTGAAATAGTAAAAGCTCCATTCTATTTTCCTTCCAGTTGTAAATTTTTTCTGACACTGGGAAATCTGCTTCTTGGTTTCATTTATTGGTTCTACTGTTACATTTCAGAATAAAGTAAATCTTAGCTCTCATTTTTAAGATAGAGCACAAAAGTATGTGAAGTCAACTGGTCAACTAATTTTCAATAAGGATGCACAGAAGGCATGATAGAGAAATGATAGGCTCTCAAATAAATAGTCTTGGAAAAACTGGATTTCCACAAGCAAAAGAATGAAATTAGGTCCTTTTCTTGCATTATATACAAGCAACTCAAATAATCAACACAAATTGATTAAAGACCTAAATGTGAGTCCTGAAACCATAAAATCTTATAACAAAAAGGAAAAAAAAATCTTATTGATATTGGACCTAGCAATGTTTTTTAGATAGGATGACCAAAGCACAAGCAATACAAGATAAATTACAAATGAAATTATATCAAACTGAAACGCTCTGTACGTCAAAGGAAACAAAATGAAATGTCAGCCTGTGGTATGGGAGAAAATATTTGCAAACCATATATCTGATAAAGGGTTAATTTCCAAAATACATAAGGAACTCACACAACTCAATAGAAAACAAACACAAAACCCCAAATAACTTGATTTTAAAAAAATTTTTCTTTTATTCTTATTTTTTATGGCTACATAGTAGGTGTATATATCTATGGGTTACAGGAGATATTTTGATATCAGGCATGCAATGCATGATAATCACATCAGAGTAAACAGAGTTCTGTCCCCTAAAGCATTTATCTGTTTTGTTACAAGCAATCCAATTATACTATTTTAGTTATATTTAAATGTACAATTAAATTGTTTTTGACTACAGTAAAACTGTTGTGCTAGCAAATACTAGGTCCTATTCATTCTTTTTAATTATTTTTTGTACGCATTAACCATCTCCACATCCCCCCATCCCCGCCACTATCCTTCGCAGACTCTCGTAACCATCCTTCTGCTCTCTATTTCCAAGAGTTTAATTGTTTTATTTTTAAGCTCCCGCAAGTAAATGAGAAGGTGCAATGTCGACTTTCTGTGACTGGCTTTTTTCACTTAACATAACGACCTCAAGGTCCATCCATGTTGTTGCAAATGATGGTACCTTATTATTTTTTATGGCTGCATAGTACTCCATTGTGTACATGTACGTTTTCTTTTTACATTCATCTGATGATGGACACCTGGGTTTCTTCCAAATATTGGTTATTGTGAGTAGTGCTGCAACAAACATGAGGGTACAGATATATCTTGAATACACTCATTTACATTCTTTTGGATATATACTCAACAGTGAGATTAGTGAATTGTAGCTCTATTTTTAGTTTTTTGAGGAACCTCTAAACTGTTCTCCATCATGGTTTTACTAATTTATATTCCCATCAACAGTGTACAAAAGTTCTCTTTTCTCCCTCTCCTCATCAGCATTTGTTATTGCCTGTCATTTGGATAAAAACCATTTTAACTGGGGTAAGATCATATCTCATTGTAGTTTTGATTTGCATTTCTGTGATAATCATTCTCTGATGTTGAGCATATTTTTAGAACAAACAACCTAATATAAAAACTACACAAAGGACCTGAACACACATTCCTTTTTTATAACTGTCATCCATTTTATGTTGACAGGTATATAAAAATGCTGCTTCCTCATTAGTCATCAGGAAGATACAAATCAAAACCACAATAAGGTATCACCTAATTTCTGTTGGTATGGCTATTATCAAGAAGACAAGAGCTAACAGTATCAGCAAGGCAGTGGAGAAAGCAGAACCCTTACACACTGCTGGTGGAAATGTAAACTGGTCCAATTATTGAGGAAAATGGTATGAAAGTTTCTAAAGAAATTAAAAATTGAACTACCATATGATCTAGCAATCCCTCTTTTGCATATATACACAGAGGAAATTAAATCACCACTTTATAAAAATATTGCATTCCCATGTTCACTACAGCATTATTCACAATAACCATAATATGGAAACAACTGAAGTGTCTGTCAAAAGATGACTAGATAAAAAACTATGGTCTATGTATATATAAATACACAATAGGATATTATTCTGCCTTAGAAAAGGAGATCTTGCCATTCATGACAACATGCAGGATGCTCACTTATTTCTTACTTGGGCCTTGATAATGTTGAAAACTAGAGTGCCCTCACTCTCCAATAATTTAACAAACCTTTAAAACCTTGAATCATTGAGGCCTTTCTAGCCTTCCTGAATTTTGATGGTGGCAATTTTCTGTTGGAACGCATGTCGACAAACTAATTAGCTATGCCCTCAGGCACATCATCTAAGTGAACTAACCCTCAGTTTTGTCAAATGTAGAAAGGTGGTGATAATAGTTCCTGGTTCTTAGGGTAATTATGAGAATTGGTAATATATTGAAATGCTTAATAAAGCATATGCAATATGCAAGGCACATATTAAGCAATAGGTCTTATAAGGTCTGATGGTCTAGTCTCATGTCATCTGGATCTGAAACTGGAATTCTGCAAGGGTTCAATAGCAAGAGTGACTTGGCAGTAAGAAAATAGACAATGGATGGAAAATATGTGCATCACCTTTTTTTGACCTAGGATTGGAAAGTTTCATACCTATTTTCAATCTTTGCCATAGATGAAAATTTTATAATTTTATGATAAAATAAATTTTTCACATTTATTTTTCTATTTTCCTTGATTTTTTGAGGATTAATTCCTCAAGAAAGTTTAAGTAAGAATGAATTGGATACAAAATGTATTATTTTATAAACCTTACACTCTACACTGATATTTGCAAATTGTGGCCTGGTTATCTTTGGATGAAGGCATATGTACTTTATGTATTGTTTTTTAACTTAATAATTAAATTTTTTAGACTCCACTTACTGTTTGGCATTAAAAATCAGCTGGGACCATAAAATGAGTGCCAGTAATAACCACTTTTTCCTTGACTCCCTAAATATAATATAACCTGAATAAAAGTAGTAACTAAATCCCATATCTCCCCTTTTTCCAATCTCATTAGTACCATTCTTTCTACAGGATTTGTTTTTTTTTTTTTTTTTTTTTTTTTTTTTTTAGTACAATGACTTTCAGTAGATTCTGACATCAGTATTTGTAATAGTTTCATTCCTGGCTGGACTACAGATATATGTGATAAGGTGATATGGTTTGGATCTGTGTGCCAACCCAAATCTTTTGTTGGATTATAATTTCCAATATTAAAAGTGGGGCTTGGAGGAGGTGATTGGATAGATCATAGGAGTAGATTTCTCATGAATGGTTTAGTAGCATCTCTTGGTGCTGTTCTTGTGATAGTGAGCTTTCATGAGATCTGGTTGTTTAAAAGTGTGTGGCACCTCCTTCCCTCTGTCTTGCTCATTCTCTGGCTACATGACTTCCCTGCTCCTCCTTCACCTTCTGCAATGATTGTAAGTTTCCTGAGGCCTTTCCAGAAGCTGAGCAGATGTCAGCATCATGCTTCTTATACAGCCTCCAAAACTGTGAGGCAATTAAACCTCTCTTCTCTATAAAGTACTCCATCTCAAGCACTTATTTACAACAACACCAGAGCCAGTGAATATAAAGGGGCTCTCAGCACTGTTTTTTGTTAATTTTTTTATGAACTAGGACTGCGGGTACTTTGTAATTCAACCTGGTTTCCTCCTTATTAGTGAATTCACAAGTATTTGGAATGGGTGACAAAGAGTGGATTCATGGATTCATATGACTAGGAAGTAAACTAGATATAGACTTAAAATCTTCAGGGAAAAAAAGGCTATAAAATATAAGAGAAACACATTCTTGGTCTATTGTACTTTAATTGTGAGAATTAAGAAAAGTGACTTTATCTCTGGACCTATGTAAAAATAACAGTTGCTGACAAGGTTAAAATTAAAAGATAGAAGATATTTCTTCAATGATTAATTGAATTCAGCCCCTTCAATGACAACAACAGCTCATAATTACTGACCATTTCACCATGCTAAGTATTTATTTTTTATTTTCTCATTTAGACCTCATGAAGGAGGAGCACTATAAGTTACATAATTTGCCCAAAGTCACACAGTTAGTATGTGCTAAAGCTTGAATCTGAAACTAAAACTACTTAACTCTAAAGCAACTAATAATGCTTATGGCACTAAACCAGGCTGAGGAGTTTGGAGTTTGAAATTCAGAGATGGGCCAAAAACTGTCTCGGATAACTCAGAATCCATAACTGAGTGAAGTTCTTGTTGCCACTAAAGTTTGTCATCTAGACAACTTATCTCTCACAATCAAGATATGTTACTTAGAAATCAAGAAAAATAGAAGTAATTTAAAAAATTGCAAGCTAAACAGCAAAATAAACTATCAATAGAGTAAACAGACAACCTACAGAATGGGAGAAAATATTCGCAAACTATGCATCTGGCAAAGGTCTAATATCCAGAATCTATAAGGAACTCAAATAAATCAACAAACAACAAACTAACAACCCCATTAAGGAATGGGTAAAAAACATAAACAGACATTTCTCAGAAGAAAATATGCACATGGCCAATAAGCATATGAAAAATGCTTCGTATCACTGATTATTAGAGAAATGTAAATTAAAACCATGATGAAATATCATCTCACACCAATCATAATGGCTGGTAGCATTCTTTTTTATCAAAAAGTCAAAAAGTAACAGTTGCTAACAAGGTTACACAGTAAAAGGAATGCTTATACACTGCTTGTGGGAATGTAGTTCAGACACTGAGGAAAGCAGTTTGGAAATTTCTCAAAGAACTTAAAATAGAAAACCATTCAACCCAGCTATCCTATTACTGGATATATACACAAAGGAATATACATCATTCTACCATAAAGACACATGCACATGTATATTCATAGCAGCACTATTCACAATAGCAAAGGCATGGAATCAACCGAGATGCCCATCAACAGTGGACTGGATAAAGAGAATATGGTACATATACACCATGGGGTACTATGCAATCATAAAAAAGAATGAAATTGTGTCTTTTGTAGCAACATGAATGGAGCCAAAGACCATTATCCTAAGAAGGTTAATGCAGGAACAGAAAACCAAATACCGTATGTTCTCACTTGCAAGTGGGAGCTAAACATTGAGTACACATGGGCACAAAGATGGGAACAGTGGACACGGGACTCTACTTAAGGGTGAAGGCTGGGAGAAGGGTGAGGATTGGAAAACTACCTATTGGATATTATGCTGATTACGTGAATGACAAAATTATCTGTACACCAAATCCCTGCAACACGCAATTTACCTATGTAAGAAATCTGTGCATGTACCCCTTAAAGCTAAAATAGAAGTTGGAAAGAAAAAATATGCAAGTTAAAAAGAAAAAAAAGGAGCTTTAGAGATTCTTTGTAAAAATCAAAATCTTTTTGAAACTTTATAGAAACTTTGTAGTAATGAACTAATCCATTCAACGTTTTCTCTCCCGTAATTATAGCTTATAACCATTACCTCCTCCGAGATTTTTTCAAAATGTTTGTTCAGAACAGTGATCCAGACAAAAGCTGATTATTTGAGGAAACATTCTGTCTCCAAGGTCTGTATGATAGTGTATTCAACGCACACATCTAACACCATTCAAGCCATTCAAGTACTGAGCTCACTTAGTACTGTGAGCTCACAATTACCTTAGGGCCACAAAACTT
The DNA here is from genome assembly GCF_003255815.1 of Theropithecus gelada. NCBI lineage: Eukaryota > Metazoa > Chordata > Mammalia > Primates > Cercopithecidae > Theropithecus > Theropithecus gelada. The sequence goes on along the minus strand of NC_037677.1, from coordinate 77,531,628 downwards.
AAATACTCTTAAACAAACCCCAATGTATAATTACTTAAATGTCTCCTACCAACTCTATTTAAAACTCAAAATAATTCACTCTTTCCCCATTACTTAGAGTTGTAGTTCTTTAGACTTCTGTACCGTAGCCAATACTTCTGCTATAGAAACTTCAGTTATGAATGCAGAAGAAAAAAAATGTTAATGTAAGAACATTTCTAAAATAAAAATGTAAAAATGTTATATATGATTTACTATTGCATCATATCTAATAACAAAACCACGACCACAACCACAACTACCATATCAACAAAAAGAACTAAAGATGTCGCTATGCAAGCATGGAAAATATACAGCAATGTAGGAATAATTAAATAATTAGGATGCAACAACATAATGGGATGTTATGCAATCATTAAAAATAGTTTCAAAATTGTTTAAGGTAGCATCGTACAATAGAACCATCAGCAATAAAGAAAGTTTCTATATATGCACTGTCTGTTATAGTTGCCAATAGTCACATGCAGTTATTGAGGCTTAGGTATGTGACTAGTGTGACAGATTAATTTTATATAATTTTAATTAATTTAAATTTGAATTTGAGTTTATATTTTCAGTTTTTATACACAATCATGTAACATGCTTGTACTTACAAAGGAGAAAGTTGTAAAAATGGAGAAAACATGGGCAGTGAGTAGGAAAATTTAAACAAACCTTTGTGCTTGTAGTAAAATAGATTGGGGTTATTAGCTCACACACGTATACCAAGAGTGTTTAGACTCAGTTCTTTTTCAAGTAGGGGACTTGTTTGCATTTAAAATATTGAGCAAGCAAATAGAAGCTAGCTCATTTTTCATTATTTTAGGAATAAAAATTCTCATTTGAAAATATATTTAAATAGAAAAATTTAAATAATCTTTTAAGTTATTTTAAAAATTACATGTATGGTTCCTTTGTATAAATTATTATATTCATTCATTTTTATTTATGTTGTTTCAAATGATAATGAAATTGATTCTTTGATTAGTGTTCATGTATATTTTATCTGACTCATTGGTTACCATATTATAATCTGTCAATCTTAATGTCTAGTGATAATGATGATGTATAAAGTGTTGTTTCCAGAAATATTTGGAAAATGTTACTGGACTTTCTCACACATCATGACAAGAAACCCACAAAGGTTTGACAAGAAATCAAGCTTGATTTTTGAAAACCAAAATCCGTTTCAATTCTTATGATGAATTTATTTATCATTCTTTCTGTTGTTTCTAATTCCCAATCCACGGTGAAAGTTTATTTCTTCTGAGAATAGTCATCTCGTAGCATTAACAATGAACCAATATAATGAAACATCATAAAACAAATATTCAATTACAAAACATAATTGGAGCTTCCCCTTTATTAAAATGTCCCTAGTTATTACATAATATCAAATACTTGTTATGCTCAATGGTCTTTGAATAATTTATAGCTTACTCTGTTATTTGACAACAACATTTTAATAAATAAGATTCCTCAGCATTTTACAATTCTGATTATAGTTTGGTATAGACTTTCATTAATGCCCATATTTATGGACTTATGAACAAACTTTAATAACATGCTGGGCTTTAGGGGGTTGTTGTGAGTTACTTTTGACATTGTTCATGGAAAGGCACCATTTTAAGCCCAAATCATTACTATGTTTTCCTGAAACACACATCTATGAATCAGGATATTTCAGAAATGGAATATGAAATAATGCACACAGTTCTCTTCTCTTTTTGGAAAGAGCTAAGTACACAGAATTTCCCAGCCAAGTACATGCAGAATTTCCCAGCTAAATACACTCAGGATTTTCCAGAATTAAAAATAATATATAAATATATATGTATAATTCTGTACTTTCGTCAACTTTGTGTGTATATAAAGTAAATAATAATCACTAGCCAAAAGCATCATGCTTTAAAAACTGAGGCAAATAAATTGTATTGCAAGTTATTTGAAGAAAAATAGTTTTACTATTACCTAGCACATTTGCACATGCTGGTCATTTTGTGCATTTGGACTTCCTCAGGCCCAAGAAGCCAAATCCACCTACCCATCTTTAATATTCTCAGGACAAAGTAGGAAAAAAAAAAATGCAACAAACGGTTGAGATTCAAAATGGCAGTACTTTTTGGCATATGTCAATAGTATTAGGAAAAAAAAAAAAAAAAATCAAATCCTGAACATCATGTGCTAAAGTTCTGTCTTAATAATTATGTAGAGAAGAATATCTGATATGATCTTTTTGACCTTCCTCCTTCTTAAGCACAAACAACTGTAATTTAAAAATTCTAGACTGGGCGTGGTGGCTCACTCCTGTAATCCCAGCACTTTGGGAGGCAGAGGTGGGCGGATCATGAGATCAGGAGATAGAGACCATCCTGGCTAACACGGTGAAACCCCGTCTCTACTAAAAATACAAAAAATTAGTGGGGCATGGTGGCGGGCGCCTGTAGTCCCAGCTACTCAGGAGGCTGAGGCAGGAGAATGGGGTGAACCCAGAGGCGGAGCTTGCAGTGAGCCGAAATCGCGCCACTGCACTCCAGCTAGACCGTCTCAAAAAAAAAAAAAAAAAAAAAAAAAAATTCTAGAAGCTGAATGCCTGTGGTGACTCACACGCCTGTAATCCCAGCACTTTGGGAGGCCAAGCCAGGAGGACTATCTGAGGTCAGGAGTTCGAGACCAGCCTGGTTAACATGGTGAAACCCCGTGTCTACTAAAAATACAAAAAAATTAGTCAGGAACGGTGGCATGCACCTGTAATCCTAGTTACTCGGGAGGCTGAGGCAGGAGAATCGCTTGAACCCAGGAAGAGGAGGAGTTGAGATCATGCCATTGCACTCCAGCTTGAGAAACAAGAGTGAAACTCTGTCTCAAACAAAACAACAAAACAAAACAAAATAAAACAAACAAAATCTATAAGCTAAGTGAAAATGAAAAATTAAATTAAAAAAATAAAAGAAAATAAAGCAATAAATTAGGACCCTGAGGTGTCTCTCTGAAGAAAATGTTCAGCCTGTCCACTCCTTAGATTGTATTCCTGTCTTGGTGAGGAGATACAAAACGATTTCCAGGTAGGTTAGATAATCTGACAATGTCCAGCTACATGGACATTCAATGGGGAGATGTATAGAAGTGAGTTGTATGGGCCGGGCGTGGTGGCTCATGCCTGTAATCCCAACATTTTGGGAGGCAGAGGCAGGCGGATCACGAGGTCAGGAGTTCGAGATCAGCCTGACCAACGTGGTGAAACCCTGTCTCTACTAAAAATACAAAAACTATCCGGGCATGGTGGTGTGTGCCTGTAATCCCAGCTACTCAAGAGGCTGAGGCAGGAAGATCGCTTGAACCCGGAAGGTGGAGGTTGCAGTGAGCCGAAATCATGACAGTGCACTCCAGCCTGGGCAACAGAAAGAGACAACAGAAACAGAAAGAGACTAAAAAAAAAAAAAAAAAAAAAAAAAAAAAGGGAGCTGTATCTAAGATGAAGTTAATTGAGGCAGCCAACAAGGCTTCTCCAGTTTCTAGAATGACGTGAGAGAGCAGCAGGATTTTCCTATCACCCTAACATATTTGCATGTGTTAGAAGAGACAAAATCCACTTGACATGAACATATTATGAACATACTGTATTAGTAGAATAGAAATGTAACAAGAGGGAGCTATGGAAATGAAGATGCAGGTATTTCAGAGGATATCAGCATAAAGGCTGGCAGTGGCAACATCCATACCGAAGGATGTATATACCTCTGCAGCTCACAGCACTGAGAGGCACCAACAAATGATCTGACAATGCAGCTAAATTTATGACAATGTAGATGTCAACCAAGGAACAATGATGAAGAGGAAAAAAATTCCCTAGGAACTGCATTTAAACCTAACCTAAAATGTTTTACCTGGAATTAACCTACGTTAAATCAGGCAGAATAGGCCTAAAGTATTAAGTTCAATATATAAAAATTAGAAGTTACTTCTTTTTGCATGCTTGAATTTGTAAATGAGTCCCTTGTCAACTGTGTTCTTACTAGAAGGGACCTTACAAATCATCAATGCAACCTTGATTTCTAACCAACATCAAGAGGCAGGGAGACGTTAATTGACTCAGAAATGTAAGTACCCAAGCAACGAGCAGCAAATCCAGAACCACAGTCCTTTTTCCTGCTTTCCAGTTCTTTCTGCTGTATCTCTTTACCTCTTTTTAATAATTTATCATTATTAAAGAATCATTTATGAATTTGTTGTATGCTTGACAGGTGAGAACTAACAATGTGTCATTCTTGCCTTCAAGAGATATTCAAATATTGCTATGTGTTAGGAGTAACTTTTGCCTCTGGGTTTCTGGAAGCAAATGAAGGCCACTTTTATTATTAACACAACTCAAAGGAAATTATTCCTTTAGAAACCACCTTTGAAGATTTTATTGCCTGTATATTATGTATTGAAATTAGGTGAAAAAATCACTGCCTTCAACTCAAATTTATGTGGAGTTCATTTGACTTTTAAGTCTTCTGTAGTATGACATTTTTTTATAAAAGAAATATACTACAATTAGAAAGATTCTGCACAATACATATATTTTTCTTTATTTTCAATATAAATGCTTTAGAAAGCATCTACTTCAAAGCTCAACTTTCAAACCAATAGCTTCAGGCAAGAGGGAATAAAAGCCATTTTTTTCTTATGACTTGTGTTACAATTTTGTCTTCTTTGTTGTAAGAAGCAAAGACATGGAAATGTGCAAAATATCTTTTGAGCTCTGCTTTTTGTTTTCTCTTTGAACTTTATGTCATTCTAATTTTGATAGTTTCTGAAGTCTTCCTGTTACAAAACTATATATATGTGTGTGTGTATGTGTGTGTGTGTGTGTGTGTGTGTGTATGTAGGTTCAGAGGCTAAATTAAAGCTATTCTTTTCTAAAAGTTTTACTGTATATAAAGACAGAATTTTTTAAACAAAAATTACAATGCAACAGCGTTATATAGCTTATGATAGAAATGTTTTAAATATCAAACCCTAATTAACTAAAAGTACAAAGATGTAGAAACATGTACATTGTTTTAGAAAAAGCTGATATGAATCCATAGAGTCCACAAATTCCAAATATCAGCTCTCTACTATGGAATGCTGAAGCCAAGCTGGCACCTGATACAGCAAAATACAAATTCACATTTTAGCGTAAGTAGAGTGAAAGGATTTCAGGGCTTCCAGTAGTGTGTATAGATATATTTTTGTAGTTGTTAAATAAAATGTAATGTGAATTTGAAGCATGTATATAAATTATTTAAATTAATTATTGATAGCTTTGAAATGGTTTTATGAGCAAGGCTGGTGCAAATGCAGCTATATGAAAAAAAACACATGGGAGATACATTTGTCTGTTTCTATGGCCACTATCTGAAAATTTAAATAATACAAGTTTTAATTCACATTAAAAGCATGTGCTAATGATTGTTTCCTTATATTAAAATGGACACCTGTAGTTCTATGACAATAAAACAACTTAAGGGTTTGTTTTGTAAATTGTTTTTAGAATAATGATACTTTAAAATACAATGTTTTTAAAATAAATTTTTAAAAACAACAACAAAAAAATAAACAGGACAAAATAACAAAAGTGCCACAGAGAAAACTCCATGACAAGATAACTACTGGTGAATATTGTCAATCACTTAGGGAAGAAAGAATACATTAAAAAACAGAGAATAGAAAGAAAAGGGACACATCTAAACTTATTTTATGAGAACATTATCTTGATATTATAAACTGAACAAGCATATTACCAAAAAGGAAAATGACAAGCCAGTACTTCTTCTGAACATTGATGCAAATAAACATATAAGTTAAGCATAAGCAAATCACGACACAATATACATAAAGAAAAATGTGAGTACAGCCTTATTCTGGATTTTATTCCAGGAGTGTACAGTTGGTCTAACATTTAAAAATTATTCAACATAATTTACCACATTAGTTGAATAAAAAATGCTAGCTAAATTTAATATATTGTATAGATGAATTTAAGAAAATTAATTTTAGATAAATTTAATAAAATTCAAAGTCTTTCATGAAAAAGTCTCAACAAACTAATAACTGAAGTGAGTATTGTATTGTATTTATTGTATACAATAATAAGTAATAGAGCTAAATTAATTCTTAATGGTGAAATAGTAAATATTTCCCCTTAAGTTACAGGAAAAAATATCCAATATTGTCACTTTTTAACATGGTCATAGAAATGCTAAAGCAACAACACAAGATAAAGAAATAAAAATTATACATATTGCAGTGAAATGGTGAGATCTGCCATTATTTGCAGGTAACATCATAACATACATAAACAGCATCAAATAATTTACAAATAATCTATTAGAATGAATGTCAATTTCACAGTATTGCAGGATGCAAAGTCAACTTTAAAAAGTATATTTCATTCTGTTAGCCTCAATAAATCTTAAAATAAAATGTAAGAATCTATTTTTTTAAAAAAATACAGAATACATAAAAATAAATCTATCAAAAATTGAATAGTGCATATCAATCGCCAACATCCTGTTTCTTTGCCTGGATTTCAACAATACATTTCAAAATGGTCTCTATTCTTCTTCTTCTTCTTCTTCTTTTTTTTTTTTTTTTTTGAGAGGGAGTCTTGCTCTGTCGCCCAGGCTGGAGTGCAGTGGCCTGATATTGGCTCACTGCAAGCTCCGCCTCCCAGGTTCACGCCATTCTCCTGCCTCAGCCTCCTGAGTAGCTGGGACTACAGGCGCCCGCCACGGCGTCCAGCTAATTTTTTTTTTTTTTTTTGTATTTTTAGTAGAGACGTGGTTTCACCGTGGTCTCGATCTCCTGACCTTGTGATCCGCCGGCCTCGGCCTCCCAAAGTGCTGGGATTACAGGCGTGAGCCACTGTGCCCGGCCATGGTCTCTATTTTTCTATCCTTTCTTGCAGATTTTTATGAAAAGACAGGGCTATGTGGCTCTTTTAAAAATTGTATTAGCTTTGTATACCTGTTGTGACTAATTACTGCATGTGGTTTAAATCACATGCATTTATTCTCTTACTGTTCTGGTGAGAAGAAGTCCCAAGTCAGTTTCAGTGACCCTCTGGAGGTTCTATCCAAGGAACAGTATTTCTTTGCTTTTTCCAGCTTCTAGAGCTGCATCCCTTGGCTCGTAGTATTTTCCTTCATTTTCAAAGTCAACCTCATAGCATCTGTTCGTGGTCTTGTTGCTTTCTTTTTCTGCATCAAGCTTACCTCCACCTCTCTTGCCATGACATTACAGTTCTCTCTGCCTGGAAGAATTTTCTCATTTAATTCTCTCACTTTATTTTCAGGTCTTTGCTCAAATGTCACATCAATAAATAGGGCAGCCTGTCAAAATGATCTACAATGACAGCCTTTACCCCTTTCTATCAACTTACACTGCTTTATTTTCCTTCATAGAAATGATCAGCATGTGATGTTAAACTAGACACAACCTTCATCTGAAATTGTTACGGGATGTAGATTTTATACCTGGGATATTCAATAAGGTTTGCGACAGCAAGCTCTAATCAAACGTATTGACATCTCAGTAATGACATGTATGCATAGGCACACTAAGAATGATATATATGTAAAGTGGTTTGTGTCAGTCTAGATTCAGTTTTACCAGATAATAAGTTAGAAAAATGGCTTTCAGTTTTCAAAGATTTTTGATTTTAGAAATTTAGAAAATAAATTTTAGAATTAGATCATGTGCCTATTTATTTGCTTATTACCCTCACTAAAATGTAAACCACATGAAGGAAAGAGCCTTTCTGTTTTGCTTACTGTTACATTGTCAGAGCCCGTTATGTTGGCAGAAGCTGGCATAATATGTATTCAAATGTGTTGCATTAATTAATTCATGCATTGATGGTTGAAAAGGGAAATTCTCAAAATGAAGCACCTTATCATTCCCACATTGTGTAATTATAAAAATAAAACAAACAAAAAAATCTGAGAACTATTCAAGTTCTTTACATGTAGTGAATTGTAAATAGCTAGTGTTTTTACCCATTCTCAGCAGCATAGATGTCTTGAATAATCACAAATACCTATATAGGCATGATATGCTTAGGTTTGTGTCCCCACCCAAATCTCATCTTGAATTATAATCCCCATAATCTCCCTAATCTCCATGTGTCAAGAGAGAGACTAAGTGGAGGCAATTGAACCCTGGGGGAGGTTTCCTCCATGCTGTTCTCGTGAGAATGAGTGAGTTCTCAAGAGATCTGATGGTTTTTTGTTTTGTTTTGTTTTTGTTTTCGTTTTATAGTTTTAGGTTTTATGTCCAGCTATAAATCAAATTATAAATTTTGATGAAGTTAATTTGTTTTTATAGGAGGGCTCTTCCTGCTTTGCTTGGCATTTCTCCATTGTGCTGCCTTATGAAGAAGGTGTCTTGCTTCCCCTTCACCTTCTGCCATGAGTGTAAATTTCCTGAGGCCTCCCCAGTCATGCTGAACTGTGAGTCAATTAAACCTCTTTCCTTTATAAATTACCCAGTCTTAGACAGTTCTTTATAGCAGTATGAAATAGACTAAAAAAAAGACTAAGAAAACCTGCAAATATTGAATGAGCATGAAGCCTATAGAAATATGATAAATTAACTTACATTGCTTCACATAACAAGGAAATAATATTTTGTGAATATGACTTCTGTAAGACATATATATTTAAAATGTACTACCTCTTTTTAGAGAATGACAGTTATTGAAAAGAAGACTATGACCTGTTTGTGTGAAAAAAAAAAGCAACTTCACGAGATAAGACTATGACTTATTTTTGTAAAAAAAAAAAAAAACAGATAAACCTAATTACATATTTACCTTCATAACTCATTTGACAGTAAAAAATAGAAAATATATAATGTAATTATGGCATAATTAAAATATGATTATAGCCCATTTAAAGATATTCCTTACAAGAGAAAGTCTCTTTCCCTGATACTGTAATCCTTGTGTTCAGTGTAGTCTTATTAAAATTGTCTAGTTCTTTTAGGACTTATACCTAAATCATTCTGGAAAACAAAGCTATGTTGAAGACATTTTGTTAAATTATGGTAAAATTTACATACAATAACTTTCACCATTATTAGGTGTACAGTTTGGTAAATTTTCAAAAAATGTATATAGTCATAAATCAAGATTTGGCTGGGCACAGTGGCTCATGTCTGTAATCCTAGTACTTTGGGAGATGGAGTTAGGAGGGTCACTTGAGGCCAGAAGTCTGAGAACAGCCTGGGCAACATAGTGAGACCCTGTCCATACAGAAAAAAATTATTAATTTTTAATCAAGATTTATATTTCACCATACCTAGCAGTTTCCATACATTCCCTTGTAGTAAGTCTCTTCTTCTCCATAGACCCTTCCCTACATTGTCAGGTCCTAGTAAATGCTCTTGTGTTTTTATATCTGTAATTTTGCTTTTTCAGAAATGCAAAGTACAGTAAGTTATTTATGGCTTCTTTCGTTTACCGTAATGCTTTTGAGATGCATCCGTGTTGTTGCATTTATCAGTAGTCATCTTCTTCTTCTTGCTACACGTTGTCCCACTGTATGAATGCACCACAAATGGGGAGCATTTACATCTTTATCATTTTAATTATCACAAATGAAGGTCTTATCAATATTCATTAAAGGTCTTTGTGCTGATATATATTTTCATTTATTTTTGATAAATGCTTAAGAATGGAAGTGCTGGTCATCAGGTAAGTGTGTACAAAATTGTATTATTGAAAAACTGCCAGGTTATTTCTAAAGTAGCTGTATAATTTCACATTCCCACCATAAAAATGTTAACAGTTCAAATTTATTCATACGATCCCAATACATTGGTATTGTCCTTTGAATTGTATCAATTCTTGAATACTTCTTAGCAGTAACAGGAATTGTTGTTACAATGCCAGAAAGTGGGCAGGTGAATCTCAAGCACTTTCTATACATTGAGTGAAATAAGCCATTATAAAAACAATTGCATACTGTTTGATAGAACATATACTTATTTATCCCTGAATATACAAACTGTAATGATAGAAAAACAGATTGTTAAAATTCATGAAACTGAACATGAAAAGAAAAAAACAACATGATTATATGATAATTTAGATAGAAATTTAAAAATGAAACCTTTAAATTTTTGAAATTTTAGTAAGAATGTAGAAATTTTATCATGGATTTAATTTGCATTTCCCTGATGTTTAATAATGTTGAACATATTTTCATGTTCTTATTTGCCATTGCTACATGTTTTTTAAGTGACTATTCATATCTGTTGTCCAGTTTCTTTCGTTGGGTATCTATTTTTTTTAAAATTAAGTGTTCTGTAGATTTTCTAGATAGCAGTCTTTTATTAGATATTTGTTACGTGAATATTTCTCTCAGTCTGTGACTGGCGTTTACATTCACTTAACAATATCTTACAAACAGCACTATTTCCTAATTTTGATATACCTCAGATGGTCATTGTTTCCCATTTGTAGTCCATACTATTTTGTCCTATTTAAAAAAAATCTTTAATCCAAGGCACCAAATACTGTCTTCTAACTATTCTTCTGCAAGTGTTATTATTTTTAGTTTCTATACTTAGATCTATGACTTTGTATATGGTGTCAGATTTTATTTTTATAGAGTATTTAGTTTTTCCATTATCTTTGCTGACAAGACTATTTTGCCCATTTGATTATCTTGACATGAGTTTTGGAAAATCAATTGAACACACAAACACATTTTTCTCGTAACTATTCTAATCCATTGATTAAATGTACATCTTAGGCTGATTCTACTCTCTTTTGATTATTGCCCCTTTATAGTAAGTCTTAAAATCAGCTATTTTAAGTTTGCCATCTGTATATGTTTAATTGAAAATGGTTTGATGAGTCTAGGTCCTTAGCTTCTCCACATGTATTAAACTATTAGTTTGTCAAGTATCTTTGAATCCATAAAGCAACTGCGAAGAATTATCATATTAACAATATTAAGTCTTCCATCCACGAAATCATCACATCTCTAAATTGATTTAGATTTTTAAAATTTCTCAGTAATATTTTAGATTTTTAAAAATCTTTGTGTATTTTCATGTCCCTAATGCTAAAGTAAATGGTATTGTTGCAGCTTTCTTGAGGTATGTATTCACAATAAATTTCACTTATTTTAAGTATAAAGTCTGATGATATTTGGTAAATATTTGCAGATGTGCAACCATCAACATAACCAAATTTTAGAATATTTCTATACTCCAATAATATTCTTGTATGTCTCTTGGCAGTCAATTTCTGCCCCTACTCCTGGCCTTAGGCAACAACTTGTCTATTTTCTGTTGATCTAATTTTCTATTTGTTGTGTAAATAGGATATTTAATTATTTTGTGTCTCATTTCTTTCACTTAGCATGCTGTTTTGAGATTAATTCATGTTGTTTCATGTAGCATTAATGTCTTTCATTTTATTTCTGAGTAATATTTCATTACGTGGACAAACCATCTTTCCTATACAACTCTTGGTGAATAGATGTATTCTTTGCAGTATTACCTATTATAAATTTTGCTGCTATGAATATTTGTGTACAAATCTAGGTAGGCATATGATTTCACTTATCTTGGTAGTAGAATAAATTAGTCATGTGTGCCAGATGCAGTGGCTTACATCTGTAATTCAGGCCGAGGCAGGAGTTGAGCCCAGGTGTTTGAGACCAGCCGGGGCAACATAGCAAGAACCTGTCTTTAAAAATTTTTTTTAAAGATAAAATAGCCAGGTGTGGTGCATGTGCCTGTAGGTCTAGCTTCTAGGGAAGCTGAGGCAGGAGGATTACTTAAGCAAGGGAGTTTGAGGCTACAGTGAGCAATGATCACACCTCTGCATTCCAGCCTGCATGACAGAGCTAGACCAGTCCCTAAAACAAATGAATGAATAAATGAATATATAAATAAATAAGTTATGTATGAAGAAAATGTCAACTTTAATAAATACTTCCAAACACTTCTTTTTAAAAAAAAAAAAACTGGCTGTACCATTTTTATTGTCTTTTTGAGAATAAAAAGAACGCCATTTCTTATTGTTCAATCTCTTTCCATATCCTTGCCTACATTTCATATTTGCAGCATCTTCTATTTTTTGCTATTCTTATGCATGTATATTGGTATATCATTTTGTTTTTAATTTGCTTTTACCTGATATCCAATGATGTTGAGCATTTATTCTGAGGTTACTTTTCAAATATTCCCTCACTTTTTGATATTAGATAATTTGTACTATTGAGTTCATCTTTTTATGTTGAGAAACCCATATCATGCTTCTACATAAATCTTTTAAAATATTTTATTTTAATCTGTGTCATGTCTTTTGGTTTTCTTAATAATGTATTACAACAAGCAGAAAATTATGTTTCATTGATTCTGAATTATCAAATATTTTCTTTTATGATAATGCTCCCTATAGCCTAAAAATTCTCTGTCTCCTGCAAAGTCTCAAATGTTTCTTTCTATGTATTTTTTTTTCTAAAACTTTTATAGTTTTAGGTTTTACTTCCTGTCTGACAAACCAATTCACGATCATTTTGTGTAGGTTTGGAAGAAATTCTTGAAGTTTCTTTCCAAATGAAAAGTTAATTTTTCCAATATTATATGTTACTCCCTCAGACCTTGTCAAGTCCTTAACTATTCATAGCTCAAAGGGGACAGTCTCAGTTTTCTACTGTAAATATTTCTTATCAATACCTACCCAGCGAAGGTCCATGGTAGAGTGATGGCAAAAAGTGTGAAATTCTTATGTACCCAGTTTGAACAGAATTCTAAATGCAAGTCCATTCTTGGCCCTTAACAATTTGTGGTATTTCAGTCATTTTCTTTTTTTATCCACTTCTATAGCTTCCAACTCTTTCTCCTGTGTCTGTCATATATAAAATGGACTGTGTCCTACTCATGTGTTCCTTCTTCCCTTCAAGTATGTTGTAGACATTTGTAGTTTAGTCTACTTGCTTGCCTTGATCCCTCAGTTTTCAGATGAAAAGATTATAATTTTGTTTATTTTCTGCTTTTTTCTTGTTTTAAATGTGACAGTGACCTTTTTTTTTCAACCTCCTATATCCTAAAAGGAATCGGTACCTGCACAGTAAATTTTGCAAAGAAACATTAAATAAGTATGCTTTACGAAACTACAGTCAATCTACTAATCTTTGAACCTTATACTATGCCTATGAGTGTTCTACAGGCTTTTTCAAGTTACAAAGTGCAAACTTTGTCTGGATCCTGCAGCTCAAATATTGTTTCAGGAGAAATATAATGCAGTACATGTATTTGAAGACTGAAAAGCATGGGGCATATTCTCATGTTAATAAGAATTTAGAGTGAAAACATCTTAATGTGGACTAGTAAGAGGAAATTATTTCCTACAGGAGCTGGGGACTGATCAGGATCCTGAATATTGTGTACCAACCAGATGAGTAGAAGCTAAAGGGCAACAAATTTCCCAGTAAAGGCAGCAGCATGAATAAACATCACAATTGTACTGGGCAAGCGAGAGTACAGTGGCCTACCCTAAAAGCAACCCTTAATTTTATTTTGAGAGATGACCAAATATGAAAGTGAACTTATGTTAAACACTTACAAATTGTCATTATTTTTATCTTCTAATCTTTCAATTTCTTAGTACTATGTTTATTTGTGAACTAAGTATTTAGATGACATAATCTCTTTATGAAATATACTGATCTTGACCTCATTGAAAACTATGGGTAAGAGGTCATGTTATTTAAATACTCAGTTTACAAATGACCTACATCTTGTTCCCATTGGATTCTCCCTAAATGTACATAGTCAGAAATATGTTATTTTTTATTATTTTAATTAAATAATATAAAGTAATTTACCTGGAGCTTATCCAGTAAGGAGATGGCATAATTACAAGTTGTTGTACCCAGATTTAAAGATAAAAGAGAGCTTGATGTTTATGTTTATAAAATTCATATATACCTATGATTATACATATAATTATATAAATATATATATAGATATTTTTTCCCAAAAGTGGTACTGTGACACCAAACTCGTGAATAGGTATTTCCAAAATAAATGGTAGATTCACCGGCCTTATAATTTTCTGGTGAATGTAGATGAGCATTTTCATCATCATTCATGGTTATGAAAAATCTCTTGGAGCAGTTAAGTAACATGGTTGGCTTATTCCAGATGCTGGATTCTTCTCATCGGGCATACACAGCCACATCACCTTCTTCAAGCAGTCAGTATTGTGAGAGATGGTAAAGGACATTTAAGTGTACATTTCTCCCTAGAATTGTGCTTAAATGGACAAGAGTGTTTTCCAGAATTGTGGAAAATTTCAGAATGTGCTTTTTCTATGTTTTCCAATTTACCAACCATAAACCTAACATGGGTCCAGGCTGAAGGATTATCTCAGTGAAGCAAGTGTAAATCTTGCCTGGTTGAGCAAAAAATCCTACTCCTGAGCCTGTCAGCAGTCCATCAGACATCAGTCTGGGACAAAAGAGTTAATGCTTCAGAACGAAACCAATGCACCTCTCTAGTCTTGATCGCTGCATCCAATGTATTTGGGTGAATTTGGTTGTTTTCAACTTTTTCTGCTATGATAAAAAGATCATTAAAGACTTAAGCATCCTCAGAGTAGCCCAAAAACTTAATTCTAGTAAAATAGCAAGTGTCATCATTAACAATAACAGACAGTACTGGGATCTATTATTACAGTCAGTCTTTTGAAGTTTTGTTATCATCCTTAATCCTGAATAGTTCATCAGAGAGACATGATGAGTAGCTGTTTCATTCCAATTACCACCATCTGGGACTCTATCATTCTGTAAAAATATGAGATATATGCTCTTTATTTGTGATAAGTAGATACACATGGGATTTTCAAAAAGAGAACTTTTAGATTAGAGGATATCACATTTTTAACTTGGATGATGAGACAGCATATAAAGTAAGGCGACTGAGCTAGTTTCTCCAGAGTAACTGACAACTGATTATCAATGAATTGGGGGCAATATATTGACATGAAGTATATTTTCTCACTTTCCTCAGAATTTCTCAGCAATTATGAATTCTAGTTCTGGACACATGAATTACATTTCAAACACTGCTTGTTGAAATATCTTCCAAAAGTTGATCTCAGAGAAGTAGTAAATTATTTTGAAAAATATAAGATTATTGAATCAGACATACCTAACTATAAAGTAGAATTGTCCACATGAATATTTATCTCCTCTGATTCTGAGTTTCCCACATTAAGTACGTATGAGAAATTCAATTGTGCAATATGTGTGCAAGAATTAGAATTAATACAAGTATATCTGAAACATATCAGTGACTCCACAAATGTAGCTTTTTGCTACTATTTCTACTACCAAAAATTATTCTATGATTGTACTTCTACCATAAAAGATTGGAAAGTATTGTGAATATGGAGCCTTGACATCTGAGTTCTATGAGGATTTGTGTGACTCTTTCTCTCAAACTCAAGTTGTTCATTTGTTAAATGAATAGGTACAGGTAATATCCCCACAGCTGTACGAATTACCCAAAAACTATCATTCTGTGATTAAATATGTAGAATGTCCATCTAAAAAATCAAAATGACAAGAATTCCAGGCCATTGGAATCTCTATCAAGGTATGGAAACACATAAAAACATGAAAAACAACAGAATCAGTAAGGACGTGGAGAATAATACAGTAGATAAATGAAGGAAAATAAAGATAAATGTATAGTTTGTGAATATGGTACAAAAGCAATTATTAAAGTTAAAATGAGACAAAGAACTTAGATGACCCGTGTAACTTTTAAATTAAAAAAAATACCAACAAGGAGTTTCACATTAGTTAGTGTACTTTGCTAGGACTTAGATAAGTTATTTTCCCCTGAAGCTCTAGAGAATAGCATGAATAATTACACAGGGGTGTGGAAGAAACGAGGTAGTGAAACGTAAAATACTTAAGAAGAATTAGACTTTATCAAGCATGTGGGATAATTAGAAGTAATATAAGAAGCCTAAAATTTTGCAGTGTAGAATGGAAGCTTCTGAAAAGCAGGAAAAGAACTTAGAGTGGCAGTGTGTCCTGTTCTGCGTTCAGGATCTCACGCACTACTTGGTGCTTGGAATATGCCATATGGGGAATAAGGAAAATAGCAGAAGTAAACGAAGGTGTAGGCAAGACAATGGCAATTATTTTTTATTAATATCATAAAAATTTAAAGTAAAATATTAAATTATAATTTACATATAGATAATTAGATACTTAAATTATATATACTTAAATTATATAACTTTAATTTTCCAAAGGTAGTTTTAGGAATTCTATGGTTTATTTGTAGGTTTTAAAAATAGTCTTCCCAAAGTATGAATGCCTGTTATGATTTTCTCCTTTGCAACATCACAATTTTCATCATTATAAGCACTCTAGAAGTGTAACAACTTTTCCACATCATTCATCTTTATGAGGCATTGTATTTTCAGAGCTGGCTGAATATTTTTACCTGTGCAATGGAATTTCTCTATAAACAGCAGAAAGGTATTTAGAAAAAAAATGTTGTTTTGAAATTCGTGTAAAAAAGTATTTCTCTCTCATTAAAGTCTGGGCTTATTCTCCTGCTAAGGAAATATCACTGCAATAATTCTTCTAGAATGAAAGAGGCTGATGCTAGAGGCAGACAAAAAGCAAATAATTTCATGAACAATATATCAAAAAGCATATTTCTAATGAAGGTTAAATATTAACATTATGCAATAAATGTAATGCCCCATTTAAGATTTACTCTTTCGAGTTGTGTCCGTTTTTGGTATCTGATACTAACTTTTTCTGACCAAATGCATACTTTATTTGTAAATCAATTCTCAGTTATCATCCATATAAAAATCTTTCTATAACTTTTAATCTTCATTCACTGCTCAGGATATTATCACTATTGGAAGCTCAATTTCAGTCTGAGGCAGAAGAGCAATTCGTCATCTACATTCCATCTTTGGCTCTTCTATGCTCTGCCTTCTCTTTTGGATCACAATCTCAAGAATGTTTTAAACTCTGGCTTCCTATAGTGTTGTACCAATGTCCTAGCATGGCTGCCCATGTGGACTATGTTCTTTACTACTGCTCGGTTTATAAATGTCACATGTGCACTGCAAAACTAAGGTACCCCGAGAAACAATTCAAATTATAACTAAATCTTGGAGCTCTATAGTACATGTTAGCATATTAGAAACAGAAATCCTAGATCAAGGAAAGCTAATTAACTTTTTAAAATTAGAGTTTCCTAATCATAATTGAGCTTTTGGGTTTATAATATCTGTTCATTTCCTATATAATTTGCATTGTCTAAAACATATTTTTGATTATTGCTTTGCCCTTAAATTTACGTTCTATCAAAAATAGATGAAGTTTAATATGGTTCTTTTACAAAGGGTTTGAAATTTATCAAAGCTTCCTAAAGAAGCCTTTTTTTTTTTTAATCGGTGTAAGCACACTACAGTTCCCAGGAAACAAAAAATTGTTCTATTGCCTATATTTGTAAATAAAGTTTACTGGAACACAGCCACATCCATTCATATTTACACATTCTCTATGGCTTCTTTAGTTCTATAAAAACTAAGATACATAGTTGTAACGAAGACCTTATCGTTCTTTTTCAAAAAAACTTTGCCAACTCCTGCTATAGGATAAAATTATAATGGTAATTTGAAAGGTTCTGGAGCAGGACCACAGATTTTCCGTTTAATACAGATTATTTTTTAGGAATACCCCTTAGACCACACCAAGGGACAAGATAAAATATTGCTGCTTTGGTCCAAGAGTCACTCTCAAATTTGCAAAAGTGAGATGCAGTTATTCAAATCAAAGTCAAAGATAAGCAATATTTGCAAACAGAGAAATATATAACCCACTTGTATTGACTTTACTTCTGGAATCACATGACCAACACACTCTTCATTTAAATTTATTTATTAAATCTATAAATACAAGACTTCTGACAACTTGGAGGAAATTGATTAAACTTTTAAGAGAGGGAAATGTGATGCTAAAGGGTAAGTTTTAGTCTCCTCCTTCTACTTATCAGGAAGCATTGCAACATATCATATTTAGCTAACCCCAAATAAGCCTGCTCACTCTATGTACCATTCATCAGAAGGAGAACTGAGAAAATCAACAGGGATGGATTAGTGCAGACACATCAGTACTCATGAGTCTAGATGAGTAACATAATTCTCACGCATGAAAGAGCACATTTATGCAGAGACAGCTAAATTATTAAGGTTCAGTTCTACATGTTTCAAAATAGTCCTTTAAAAATAATTGCTGTCATTACCATAGTAGTCTTTCAGAATAATGATGACACTGTTGATTTATATTCTTACTTTTAAAATTCCATCAGCCATTTCCCTAAAGTAAAAAGATTTCACTGGCTTAACTCTCCAAAGATCTACATCACATTTACATTCTATAGTACTTGAATATTTTTTCACTGAATTAAATTTTTGAGAAACAAAGTACAAATTTGAGTTTAAGTTAATAAATTTAATGATGAATTACTCTTTGATTTGGAATTTTGTATTGGCAAAAGTGACTGCTAGGAATCTAAGATATCACCATATTCGAATTTGATATATATTTTCCATATATTTTTATTAGTACTTACAACAAAAAGTAGAGTATTTATTTTTTCATAAAATTTTGAGGTTACAAGTATGTAAATTTACACAGGAAAATATTTTTGACACTAAATATTAGCTGAGCATTAAGTTTTTCAAATTTATCACTTAAGCAAAGTACTACAAGGTTTTCTATAATACCATAAGATGGCCAATATTTGCAGTATTTATATGTGTATTTTTTGTGCACCATTATAAGATTCAACAAGTCTATTACAAACACAGATTCCAGGAACTTTAACCTTTCAGCTGATTTTTATTTGTTTTCAATAAGCACACCAGTAGTGTCATCTGGTAAAATACAAGAGATTCAACTAAATTTAAATTACAAATAAACAACCTGTAAATATTTAGTATAAATATGCCCCAAATATTATGTGACATATTTACACTGAAAAAAAGAAAAAACAAAACAAAGCAAAAAACCCGTTGATAAAATACTCAATTTTATTTTGGCTTAAAACAAAAGGAATTTATCTTATTGCTTGCTGGTTAGAAGTTTGTAGTTTAAAATCAAGGTGTCAGCAAAGCTATGTTCCTCTCTGGAGGCTCTAGGAAATCATTAATTGTCTTGAGGTTTCCACCTTCTAAAAGTCATCCATAGGCCTTGGCTTATGGCCTTCTTTCTGAATTTTAAAACTAGACAAGATGCATCTCTTCAACCGCTTGTATTCAACTCTTCCTCGGATTATAGCCACAAAAGGCTCTCTGCTTTTAAGGACCCAGTGAGTTTAGCTTGAACCTACCCATGTAATCCAGAATAACTCTCTTATCCCTAGGTACTTAATTGATTCACATATGCAAAGTTCCTTTTTGATGTAAGTTACCTTGTTCACATATTCCTGGAATTCGGATTTGAACATCTTTGGGGAATCAACACTCTGCTTCCCACAATGGTTTGCAAAAGATCCAGGCTAAACCTGAAGCTAGAAAACACTACTGTAGATAATTTGTTTATCTTAGCCATGGATACACACTAGAATCCTCTGGGAAGCGTCAAACAAAAACACCATCCTAGACCAACTGAATCAGTATCAGAGGGTGCAAGGTCCAGTATCTGCAGGTTTTTAAGTCTCCCAAGTTGATCCCAACTAGTGCAGGGCAAGGGTTGGCAGTGTATGGCCTACAGACTAAATTTGGCTAGCATACTGTTTGTATGGTTTTGTTTAACTTTTTATTATAAATTTGTATTGTTATAAATTTGTACACCATGAAATTTATTCTCAAACTGTTTAATTTACTGGTATTTTATAATATTTTGAATTTGTGCCAGTGTCTCCACTATTTAATTCCAGCACACTTTTATCATTCCAAAAAGAAACTTTGTACCAATTAGCAGTCACTACCCATGCCTTCTTTACCATCATTCCTTGGCAACTACTTATTAGCTGTCTGTCTTCACAGATTTGCCCATTCTCGATATTTTATGTAGATAGGATCATGCAGTGTGTGACCTATGTACTGGCTTCTTTTGCTTAGCCTAAGTTTCACCTATTTTGTATCATGAATCAGAATTTTACTCCTTTTTGTGATTGAATGAAATTCAAATTTAACTGGGCTTCTTGTACTTGTATTTATTACATCTAGTAACTTTACACACTAGTGTAATTTTAGTATAAAAATAGGCAGGCTTGATCTTTGCTAAAGCAATAATTATCTAAGTGCTTCCTAATTTTACCTCTGCATTCTTTTTAACATTCCAGTAAGGTCCATAATTGACTATGAGACTGTGAGGCTGTTTACCGCACCATTTATAGCAGTATATCAGATATCTGATCTGTCTCTAGACATCTAATTTTCCCTTCATTCTTCCTTAGAAAATCCCCAATTTTTATTTGTAAACGTAGTCATATAGGATTTAAAACTTCATGCCAAAGGCTTCTAATCAAACACCGTGGCATTGTGACTCCGTTCTGGTCAAAGGGATACAAGCAGAGGCATCTTGTTTTGCTTTGGGAACTATCTTTAATGGGACAGGATATGTGTCTTCGTTTTTCCTTCATTTTTAATGCTCACTCAAATGTGGTGTCGTGGCTAAAATCTGAGCAGCCACCTTGGGTCATAAGGCAAAAACTCATGAGAAAATATTTGGGGAACATTTATTCCCAATGGTAACAGTGACTACATGCAGTCCTGGACTGCTTATTTCCAGATTCTATTTTGGCAAGTAAAAAACTTCTTCTGTCTTATTTAGTTTTTATTATTTGAGTTTTCAATCACTTAAAGATGAACATAATCTTTACTGTTATGGAAGATAACTTGCACACGCGCATGCACACACACGCCATAAACAAGTAGCTTTTAATGGTTAAAATCTTACTTTGATGTATGAACACCATGAGTTACTGAAATTCATTTTTGTATACAAATCTATAAATGATATATATTCACTTACATGTTTTTATTTTTTAAATCTGGTTAAATTTCAGACAGACAAGTTCCAAGAATCTCATAAGTAATTACAGAATATTAACATTACTCAAATATAACATTTTTCTATAGTACAGTCTTTCTATAAGTACATTTCAGTCTTATGTCTTTGTGTCTCTTTTTCTTAGTACTTTCGTGCATATTTCTTTAAAACAAACAAAAAAAACCCCTGTATCTCAAATTCCCAAAATAAGATTTTGAAAATAAGAAAATTAACATTAATAAAACACTATTTCCTAATTTATATATTTTATTCAGATATGGTCTGTCCCAATAATATTATTTATGACAAAATAAAATCTTGTAAAGGCATTATATTCATATGCCATGTCTTTATTCTTTTTTAAATATAGAATGTTGCTGCAATTTTTTTCTTTCAAGATGTTGATGCTTTGAAAGAGTCTAGGCCAGTTTTTTTGTTTGTTTGTTTGTTTGTTTGTTTGTGGAAATGGCAGGTTTCTAAGAGCAGATTTGGCCTCTTCCAAGTCTGGGACAATTTCAATATCAAAATAATTATAGTAAAGGATTAAGACCCATGAAATAAAATAGGAATCCCAGAGCCCACGTTGATGTAGATGGTAAATAAATAAGAACGCAGGTTTTAAACTCTAATACTTCACAATGAAGAAAATGGTAAAAATTTTAAATCATGTGTGAGAGAGACTATTTTCTGAGTTCTATCTGATGTGATATCTCTTCTTCTTTGCTTGTGTTAAGTTATTCTGATTGCTTTAGTGGCTCACGCTCTCCCTGGTCCACTACAATCAGCAGTGAAAATAATTTTTTTTTTTTAATGAAAGGACTATATGAATTAGAGTTTCTATCTGTTTCTCAAAACTCAGATATTAAACACATATTCTAGAACCACTAAGTTTATTTCAGGGTCCTAATCCTCCAGTAGGATTCCGAAATGTCTGTCACTAAGTGTATATTTGAGAATGATTTCTTGCTCCATGTTAATAAGCTTTCTGCTAACTGCCGTCTTTAATACACCTATTGCTATTTCTGAAAGCAGCCTGACCTCTGTTGCATGCTGTAAAAGTGAGAAAAAAAGTGTTTAAAGAGTAGGGAAAAGTGACTGATATATTGATTCAAAGGGTAAACAATTCCTTCCTGGGAAGAATATGAATGGTATTCGATTTTCTCTACAAGGGGAAAAAGTATTCCTCCTGCTATACTGTTTATCTGTTATATACACACTCTCATGTGAGCTACATAATTTTTTACTGAGTAACATGTGATCTTCTCCTAGAACTCAAAATTAATCACCAATTGTGTTAGATTCTTATTGCTGCTGAAAAATAAATTACCAAAAATTCCATATTTTAAAACAGCACAAATTTATTTTCTTATTGCTTTGGAGCTCAAAAGTGGGAAATGAATATTATAGGGCTAAAATCAAGGTGCTGGAAAGGCTGCTTTCCTTGTAGAGTAGAGGCTCTAGGAGAGAAATCATTTCTTTCCTTTTCCATCTTCTAGAATCTGCCCACATTCCTTGGTTCATAGCTCACTTCCAGCAATCGTACCACTCCAACTGACCTCTTCTTTTGTAGTCACATCTTTGACCCCTCTGCCTCCTTCGTTCCTTTATAAGGACCCTTGTTATCACATTGAGTCTACCCAGTTAATTCAGGAATACTTTCCCATTTCAAGGTCCATAACATAATCACATCTGCAAACCCCTTTTGCCATATAAGGTAACATATTCATCAGTTCCAGGGAGTCAAGATTTGAGAGCTATTATTCTCCCTAAAGTACCAATCAAACACAAATTGAAAGATTCTCCTGGCAGTGGACTACAATAAAATACAAAAATGTGAATGGACGGATGTTATGCACATCATTATATGACAGATTCTCCCAAGTTATAATTTATTTTTTATTCAGTGCTTTCACTTTAGTAAAGGCTGAATTTTGTGATGATGATGATGAAGTAAAAGCAGAAACAGCAGAAAAAATTAAGTATGTGATCTACAAATAAACAGTCATAAGTAAACCTTTTATTTTTATCCTGGAATGATTTTGAAGTTAACCTGTACATGATAGTCTTTTCTGTTACATTACACAAGTCACTATATTAGCATGTCAATAAAGGATCTGAAATGGATTTACTAATACCATAACCTATTTGATCCAATTAAAATATATTTCTTCTAAATTTTTAAAATTCAAACTATGTAAATTTCAGCCACTCTCTGACCTTTAGCAAAATGTTTTATACTCACAGCATCTTTCTCAGCTGGTAAGAAGCTGATATATTTCACCATTGGAAAAACTGAAACACATTTAAAGAGAAAAATAGCTTATTTTGGTTGCTGACAGAGTCAGAAATACACCAGTGTGACATTTTATTGAATTCACTGAAGTACATGTTACCTACAACATGCAGATGGTAGGTTCAAAATATTCTCCTCTAAAGTGACAGGAATAGGGTTAAGAAATGCAAAAGTAAACTCTCAAAATATATCACAGTATTGAGGCAGGCTGACCCAGAAGACACCTTTTCCTCTGGTTCTTGTCTAAGATCAGATGATCTGGAGTTCACTGGCTATGTTTTTTTCACTCTCTTATATATGAAGTTAATAATTTTAGTACTGTATCATTTTTCTTTCCCTTAACGAAAGTCATTCTTTTCCAACATAAATAAGACAGGATAGGAATGGAGTTCAGAATCTGAGATGTCACTAACATCCTGACCACAAGGCCACCTGCCTCAATGCTTTGTGCTCAACTGCCAAATATACTATTGATGTTGCAAGATAATTCAGAGTAGTACACAGACCAATGTAGGAGATATTGGTTATTTTCTCTTCATGTTAAGATCAAGAAACAATTTTATTTGACTTGCATGCTGTGGAAGATTTTAGGTTTACCAAGTGCCTTTTTAAACTTCAACTATTCTTCTGTGTTTTACCTTTCTTTCTTGGCTGTCTGTACTTAGACATTAAAAACCTGAAACTTTACTACTTTCTAATTACTTAATTAGATGAGTAAGTCAGACTTACCACTCTGTGGTATTTCTCATATGATTTACATTAAATACAAAACCAAACTTAAATTTGTGTGTTTCTTTTTCTTATGTTAGTTATTCTTAGTTTATAGCAATAGTTATATATCAATAATTTTTAAACTGCTTTATTAAGGTATGATTGAAATACAAAATGATGTAGGTATTTAGTGTATACAACTTGATGTGTTTGGCAATAAATATACATTTGTTAAGCCATCATCACATTCAATGCTATAAAAGTATCC
This sequence comes from Theropithecus gelada, assembly GCF_003255815.1. Taxonomy (NCBI): domain Eukaryota; kingdom Metazoa; phylum Chordata; class Mammalia; order Primates; family Cercopithecidae; genus Theropithecus; species Theropithecus gelada. The sequence continues at coordinate 77,507,243 of NC_037677.1, read as the reverse complement.
ACCACTTCTAAAAGGTTCTCTCCAACTCCTTTGGTTTTGCTTTTCTGTTTTGTTTTTACTTTTGCAGTGAAAATCCTTAGCATAAAATTTACCCCCATAGGAAATTATCAAGTAAGCCATACAGAATTTTCAATTATAAGTCCTCTGTCATACAATAAATCACTAGATTTATCTTGCATACCTAATTTACAATTTATTTACTAAGTTTATTGCTCCAAATAACAAAGTCTCCTATTTTTAGGAATTCACTCAATTCAATTTAAAGACTATTGGTTTGAATGCTAGCATGCACAAGACATTACTCCTTTAACTTAGATGTTACCATTAGTGTAACTTAACTGAATCCTTCCTATCTGTTCTTAAATATGCAGAATATAGGTGAAAAATTAAATATAATCTTTGACTTAAAATACCTGTAGCCATTGTGAATTAATAATATATTCACATGTGAAACTCAAAATCTTTGTAAGGGTTTTGGACATCTAAAATCTATAAAATTGGGGCCATTCCATGTATTTCTAATTGTATTTCAAGAAACAGGGAGGAGGCCGGGCGCGGTGGCTCAAGCCTGTAATCCCAGCACTTTGGGAGGCCGAGGCGGGCGGATCACGAGGTCAGGAGATCGAGACCATCCTGGCTAACATGGTGAAACCCCGTCTCTACTAAAAATACAAAAAACTAGCCGGGCGTGGTGGCGGGCGCCTGTAGTCCCAGCTACTCGGAGGCTGAGGCAGGAGAATGGCGTGAACCTGGGAGGCGGAGCTTGCAGTGAGCCGAGATCGCGCCACTGCACTCCAGCCTGGGTGACACAGCGCGAGACTCCGTCTCAAAAAAAAAAAAAAAAAGAAACAGGGAGGATCCTGGCTGGTACCTGAGTTTTTATAATAATTATTAATATTTAGCATTTGCTTTGAGCTGATCTCTATATACTCATATGTTTGCAAATAGCTAATTTATTTCTGGAATGAAAATTTGTATTCTGATGGCTTTGTCTAGTTTTTGGCCACCTGCATTCTTCCATGTCCATTCTTCTTCACAAATCAGAAAAGACTAAAGTCAAGTGTGATTCTAAAATCCAAATAGTTAGAATGAAAATGAGTATGTTTGATAAGAAGGGCTGGAACAGATATTGAAAGTGTCATAGTGGTTGTTTGGCACACTACATTTTAAATGGGAAAGAAGTTCACAATCATGCCTCCTTTAACAACAGGGATGCATTGTGAGAAATATGCTAATAGATGGTATCATTGTTGTGCCTTCATCATAGAGTTTATTTTCACAAATCTAGATGGTGTAGACCAGGGGTCCCCAATCCCCAGGCTGCTGATGTCCCTGGCTTGTTATGAATTTGGCTGCACAGCAGGAGGCGAGCCGCTTGCAAGAGAGCATTTCCACCTGAGATCCGCCTCCTGTCAGATCAGTGGAAGCATTAGATTCTCATAGGAGTTGGAACTCCATTGTGAACTGGGCATGCGATGGGTTTAGGTTGCACGCTCCTTATGAGAATCCGAATAAGGCCTGATGATCTGAGGTGAAGCAGTTTCATCCCAAAACCATCCCCTACATTTCCCATCCATGGAAAAACTGTCTTCCGGAAAACTGTTCCCTGGTGCCTAAAAGGTTGAGGACTGCTGATATAGGTTACTACACTCTCAGGCTTTATGGAATGCCTTCAAGGCTGAGGACTGCTGATATAGGTTACTACACTCTCAGGCTTTATGGTATGCCTTCAAGGCTAATAATGTGTATAGTGCATTTCTATATTGAATACTGTAGGCAATTATAACATAACAACAGTTGTGCATCTAAACACATCTACCAATAGAAAAGGTAGGGTAAAAATATGGTATTATACTCTTATGGAACCACTATCATATATTCAGTGTATCATTGACTGAAATGTGATTATGCACGGCATGACTGTAGTTCTCAAGAAACACACCAGAAAGACACTTTTCTCTCACAGTTTTGAAGTTTCACAACCATCTCTTGTGAATACACTTATGTTTAGGAATGCTGAAATAGTCATTTCTCTCAATTCTAAAATTCCAACATATATCCAACTTGATGAGCAACCAAATAAATATATCAGTCAAACAAACCATGGTCATAAAACTTTTAATTCCTTCGCCTAAAATAATTATCTTACCCAACCTAGAGAGCTTCCTCTTTAAAAGACTCTTTGTATATGTGTTTGCATGTATGTGTGTTTATGTAAAATAAATTATAAGTTACGCTATTCCCTTCTGTGACAAATACAAGTGTCCGATCTCCCAGATTCAACACTTAAGATTTCCTTCTACTGAATTAATCAAAACAAGATCTCATGAGTTTTCAAATCGTTTGCACCTGTGCTTTGTTACATGCGGTTTTATGTTTATTTGGGGAACAAGAAGACCGAATCAGAGGGAACTGAGAAGCCCATAAAACTGGCCAATTCAGACAAGACAGAGAAGCAGTATAGAGGGAAACTTATTTAAGAATAATCTATAGTTTACATATTTGTATCATTAGAACTAGAGGAGAGTATTAGTAAATTTATCTTATTATTCAGTATTGTGTCACATGGATTGCCACTGTCCCCTCAGATGAAATGTATTAAGAAAGATGAGGCCGGGCACTGTAGCTCATGCTTGTAATCCCAGCACTTTGCGAGGTTAAGGTGGGCGGAGCACGAGGTCAGGAGATAGAGACCATCCTGGCTAATAGGGTGAAACCCTGTCTCTACTAAAAATATAAAAAATTAGCCGGGCATAGTGGCATGCACATGTAGTCCCAGCTAATCAGGAGGCTGAGGCAGAAGAATTGTTTGAACCTGGGAGACGGAGGTTTCAGTCAGCCGAGATCGCGCCACCGCACTCCAGCCTGGGCCACAGAGCGAGACTCCGTCTCAAAAAAAAAAAAAAAAAAAGATGAATGTCCTGTTCTTATTTTCTAGAAAACATTTTTTCTGAGAGTCTCTGTAATGTATCAGTCTAGTCTGAATCATAACCAGTAAGTCAAATACAGTAAAGAAAAGATAGCCAGGTGAGACTTTTGTATACCAAGCACTTTGCACACAAGCCTAGAACACAGTAAGTGCTTTATGTCTGTTCAAAGTGTGAATGACAAGGACTGAAAGAGGCAACTTCTGGAGAAATCCAATGCTACAAATACTATTAAAGATAGATATCTGATATATCAAATATTGCTTATAAACAAAAAAAGTAGTAAAGAATAGAAATATAATTACTAATGATAGTTGTTTATTAAATACTCCTATTGAGAGGTGACAACATGCTAGCAGCCCTAGCTCTCAGCACCTCCTCAGCCTCGGTGTCCACTCTGGCAGTGCTTGAGGAGCCCTTCAGCCCGCCATTGCACTCTGGGAGCCCCTTTCTGGGCTGGCCGGCCAGAGACACCTGCCTCTGCTTGCAGGGAGGTGTAGGGGGAGAGGCACGAGGGGGCGGGGCTGCATGGGGCTCTCACATGCCAGCGCGAGCTCCCGGTGGGCGCAGGCTCGGCGGCCCGCACTCAGAGCAGCTGGCCAGCACCGCCGGCCCTAGCCAGTGAGAGGCTTAGCACCCGGCCAGCAGCTACAGAGGGTGTGCCAGGTACCCCACCAGTGCTGGCCTGCCCGCGCGCTCGAATTCTCGCCAGGCCTTAGCCACTTCCCTGCCCAGCAGGGCTCCAGACCTGCAGCCCGCCGTGCCCGAGCCTCCCCGCCCTCGCCCGCCCCCCATGGGCTCCTGCACAGCCCCAGCCTCCCCAACTGGCGCCGTCCCTTGCTCCATGGGGCACCCGGTCCCATCAACTGCCCAAGGGCTGAGGAGTGCCGGTGCATGACACTGGACTGATGGGCAGCTTCGCCTGAGGCCCTGGCGCATGATCCACTAGGGGAAGTCAGCTGGGCTCCTGAGTTGGGTGGGGACTTGGAGAACTTTTATGTGTAGCTGGAGGATTGTATATGCACCAATCAGCACTCTGTGTCTAGCTTGGGGTTTGTGGCTGCACCAATCAGCTATTTTGGTGGGAACTTGGAGAACTTTTATGTCTAGCTGGAGAATTGTAAATAAACCAGTCAGCACTTTGTGTCTAGCTCAAGGTTTGTAAATGCACCAATCAGTGCTCCCTGTCTAGCTAATCTAGTGGGGACTTGGAGAACTTTTGTGTCTAGCTAAAGGATTTTAGATGCACCAATCAGCACTCTGTGTCTAGCTCAAGGTTTGTAAATGCACCAATCAGCTCTCTGTAAAACGGACCAATCAGTTCTCTGTAAAATGGACCAATCATCAGGATGTGAGTGGACCGGATAAGGGAATAAAAGCAGGCTGCCCAGCCAGGAGCAGGAGCCCTTGGGGGTCTCTTTCCTCCCTGTGGGAGGTTTGTTGTTTCACTCTTCTCAATAAATCTTGCTGTTGCTTACTCTTTGGGTCCAGGTTGCCTTTATGAGCTGTAACTCACCATGAAGATCTGCAGCTTCACTGTTGAAGTCAGCAAGACCATGAACCCACCAGAAGGAAAGAACAATTCCAGGTGTGCCTCCTTTATGAGCTGTAACACTCACCGTGAAGGTCTGCAGCTTCACTCCTGAAGCCAGCGAGACCACGAGACCACGAACCCACCGGGAGGGATGAAAAACTCCAGCCAGAAGCAACTAACAACTCCAGACGTGCCACCTTTAAGAGCTGTAACACTCACTGCGAAGTTTTGCAGCTTCACTCCTGAAGCCAGGAAGACCATGAACCCACCAGAAGGAAGGAAGTCCAGACACGTCTGAACATCTGAAGGAACAAACTCTGGACACACCATCTTTAAGAACTGTAACACTCACCATGAGGGTCCACAGCTTCATTATTGAAGTCAGCGAGACCAAGAACCCACCAATTCCGGACACACAATCCAGCAACGGTGTGTTACATAATGATTTCATTAATTCCTCCCTACTACCCCATGAGCATGTTCTTTCATCTCCATTTAAGAGATGAGAAAACTGAACCATAATACAGTTACAAATTTGCCGAATCTCACACAGTTTCCCAGGACACATGTTGTAATCACTGTGGTATGGCAAACCAGAATAGCAGCAAATGCAAATTACAAGGCGGACTGCAATTCATGAAGACCTTGCCATTATCATAGTGAGTTATAGTTTATGTAGATAACTGAGAAAATTGCCTGATATGTACTATTGAAGTTACATAAACTTGACCAACCTTCTTCCAGATTAAACTATAATCCTGGGATAATAAAATAGGAAAACAAGAAATAAATATTTAATATAGGTTTTTCTCTGCATTGGTTGAAACAGAAATAACTTCCTTTCTCAAACAACCTGTGAAATTTACACTAATATTATCTTCACTTTGTAAAACCTGAAGTCCAGGGAGTTTTAGGTTATAACACTTCCTTTCTAACATGTTCAAAGTATCCAAATAGAATAATAGTAATACAGAGCACCATCATTTTAATAAGGATTAGTGTACCTTCCATGACATAATTTAATATATGTGACAGACCGATACATATATTAATACATGTATGTACTTTCTATTATAGAGCTGGTTGGTGGTGTATGTAAGTGACTTTTTTTTTTTTTTTAACTTATTGAGTACATGTGCAGGATGTTCAGGTTTGTTGCATAGGTAAACCTGTTCCATGGTGGTTTGCTGCACCTATCGACCCATCACCTAGGTATTAAGCCTGGCATGCAATAGCTATTATTCTTGATGCTCTCTCCCATCCCACCCTCCCCCAACAGGACCCAGTGTATGTTTTTCCCCTTTCTGTGTCCAGTTGTTCTCATTGTTCAGCTCCCACTTATACATGAGAACATGTGGTGCTTGGTTTTCTAATCCTGCATGAGGATGCTGAGGATAATGGCTTCCAGCTTAATCCATGTCCCGGCAAAGGACATGAATTCATTTCTTTTTATAGCTGCATAGTATTCCATGGTGTACATGTGCCATATTTTTTAATCCAGTCTATTATTAATGGGCATTTGGGTTGATTCCATGTCTTTGCCATTGTGAATAGTGCTGCAATGAACATACGTGCGCATATATCTTTATAACAGAATGATTTATATTCCTTTGGGTATATACCCACTAATGGGATTGCTGGGTCAAATGATATTTCTGGTAATAAATCTTTAAGGAACCCCCACACTGTCCTCCACAATGGTCGAACTGATTTACTTATATTCCCACCAACAGTGTAAAAGTGTTTCTATTTCTCCGCAACCTCGCCAGCATCTGTTGTTTTTTAACTTCTTAATAGTAGTCATTAGCCGGGCGCGGTGGCTCAAGCCTGTAATCCCAGCACTTTGGGAGGCCAAGACGGGCGGATCACGAGGTCAGGAGATCGAGACCATCCTGGCTAACACAGTGAAACCCCGTCTCTACTAAAAATACAAAAACTTAGCCGGGCGAGGTGGCGGGCGCCTGTAGTCCCAGCTACTCGGGAGGCTGAGGCAGGAGAATGGCATAAACCTGGGAGGCGGAGCTTGCAGTGAGCTGAGATCTGGCCACTGCACTACAGCCTGGGTGACAAAGCGAGACTCCGTCTCACAAAAAAAAAAAAAAAAATAGTAGTCATTTTGACTGATGTGAGATGGTATCTCATTGTGGCTTTCATTTGCATTTCTCTAATGATTAGTGATATTGAGCTTTTTTATGTTTGTTGGCTATATGTATGCCTTCTTTTGAGTAGTGTCTGTTTATGGCCTTTGTCCACTTTTTAATGTGGTTGAGTTTTTTTGTAAATTTGCTTAAGTTCATTACACATTCTGGAATTAAACCTTTACTATTTATTACTGTCTCCATTTCAGAACTTGTTATTGGTCTATTCAGGGATTCAGCTTCTTCCTGGTTCAATTTTGGGAGGGTGTGTATGTCCAGGAATTTATCCATTTTTTTCTAGATTTTCTAGTTTATTTGCATAAAGATGTTTATAATATTCTCTGATGGTCATTTGTATTTTTGCAGGGTCAGTGATAGTATCCTCGTTATCATTTCTGAAAGTGTTTATTTGAATCTTCTTTATTAGTCTAACTAGTGGTCTATGTAAGTGACAGTTTAAAAAAAACTTGTTTTTATTGTTATTTATTTTTAAGCAAGCCTTTTATGCTTTGTCATGAATTTTAATTAAGCTGTCTTTGGTCATTTCACCTTGGATGTGGTGTTTTAAGACATCACACTCATCATTTGGCTTTTTTTAGGAGCACTACAGTCCCAAATTTTCAAATGCATATGTTTTTCCCAAAGCTTTTTTTTCTTTTCTTTTTTTTCTTTTTTTTTGACAAATAGCAAACATGTTTCCTTTAGATACAGAAGACCCACCTGAAATTCCGCACACACACACACAAAATTTCTAGTTAAATAACAATTAGTTAAAAACAATTAAATATCCACTAAATAACCATTATGAATATATGTATGTGAGTTTATGATAATGGTAAAACCATAAGTCAATAATATTTTACAAGGAATGTAACAGTACTTGTCCATTCATACATGAAAATACCACAGCATCACATTTCTAGCTATGAGTGTACCATTTCCTATGCCTTCCTCCCATTTTGTAGCTCAATACAGCTCTCATGTAAGGCTCTCTTTCTCCATGCGATGCTATTTTAAATGTTTCTAACAAAGGTCATGCTCAAACGGAATTGAAATCTCAAATTAAGTGCTTGTTTAAACACCTCTTTATTTAACTTTTCAGAAATGGTAAAGGCCTTGCTCTTGTTTAGAGCATTTTAATTTCATGTTAATTATCTTGAAAAGCTTTCATTTCAAGCAAAGTTTCATTTGCTTTATAATTTTTTTTTCTATTGCCCTTTGATTGATAACATGAGTATTTATTTTACCCAGTGCATTGTTAACTCCAAAGCTGTTTTCTTTTTTTTTTTTTTTGAGACGGAGTCTCGCGCTGTCGCCCTGGCTGGAGTGCAGTGGCCGGATCTCAGCTCACGCAAGCTCCGCCTCCCGGGTTCACGCCATTCTCCGGCCTCAGCCTCCCGAGTAGCTGGGACTGCAGGCGCTGCCACCTCGCCCGGCTATTTTTTGTATTTCTTAGTAGAGACGGGGTTTCACCGTGTTAGCCAGGATGGTCTCGATCTCCTGACCTCGTGATCCGCCCATCTCGGCCTCCCAAAGTGCTTCATTGTCCGCTGTTCTGGATTCATTTGCAATCTTCCCAGGGATTGAAAATGTTTCTATTGTATTATGTGCAGATTCAATCTAAATTTGTTGAAAGTCACCTCTGTTTGCCTCTCAATACTCTAACCCGCCCCTGCCACCGCTCCACCGACTTTCTCCTCATTCCCTCTCTGCACACTTATTCTGGTAACAAGATTTGCCAAATGTTTTTGTTTAAGGAAGGAAGAGAAAATGTTCTTTTGAGTGATTTTGAGCGAGGGTCTGAGAATGACTTGTCTTGAGTCTTACATTTTTAGTAAGATAACAACAAAGGATAGTGAAAAATTAAAAAAAAGTAGCAGCAACTATCTTGTACCTTAAACACAAATACTTTATCAAAGTCAATAGAGAATTACATTTTCATGCACATCTATGTATTATAAAACATAGGTATTTTAAATCTTTTAGATGCTTTTAGCTTTATTTCATATTTTCCTTTTTTAAAAAATTTGTTTTGACTTCTTAAAATAATTCTACATACTTTTAAAATATACCTCTATTTTTTCTCGTGTTTTAAACATGTCCTGATTTATGAAGAAGTGTGTGTGTGTGTGTGTGTGTGTGTGTGTGTGAGACAAATGACCTGAATTTGCCAATGGCTTTTTTTTCACTTACTTATGAGATAGGCAAATATTTAATTGATTTCCTCTCTTATTACATTCACGCTTCCATGTATCAGTCATCTTCCAGCATCTGTCTTAGTTGCCCACTCTGAACCTACTTCTTTTAAAATAACAGCAGCGACAGCAACTACCACTTATTTACATCTTGCTTTAGGCTAACCACTGTTCTAAGTGCCTAAGTACCACCATATAAAATCCATACTGTTATTGTTTTTATTTTTACAGGTGGTACAATGAGGTAAATAGATTTAGTATCTTGAGTAAAGTCGTACACCCCATAGTTAGAAAAATTGGTACTGAAATCAACAAAGCCTGCTTTCAGAGTTCATGTGTTATAACTTGTATAAACATCTGCAACTTTATCATTCATTTCAGCTACTGATCCAGCAGTTATCAATTTAGTTTATGCTCTTTATTTTCGTTAAGATTGTTCTTCTGTCCAATCTAAAGTCTATTCTCTCAGAAATTATTTTCCTCAGTCAACTAACAAAATTTATGAAGTACAAACTTTAATATCATGATTTTTTCTGAATTATTTTCTTCTTGAAATTAATATATGGCTTTTTCCTGTTACATGAGAAGTTTATCCCATTTTAAATTGGTATGAGAGCTTTTTTAATATGATACTGTTCTTAGATGCAACTTGTATAACACAAATACATAGTGTTTAATGCTTTGTGTGTTTGTAGTTTTCCTGACATTTGTCTTTTTCATTAAGTAGATAATTGGAAAAATACTTGTATAATAACACCAAAAAATTCATAATCTTCCTGACATGAAATTTATTAAGATATTAAGTGCCCAAGGATACATAGACCATGGATCTAATTCATGTCACTTTTATATATTAGCTTTGATTTTTTTTTTCTTCCTGAGGCACAGGCGAAGAAGAGATTTAAAATATTGTTCTTTCTGTTAAGTCTCAATAATATATGCCTTTAAATAATCTCTCAGGAAGCCATTTCTTGTATAGTTTGTGCCTAGTGGCACTGCAATAACTTTACAAGTGTTAAGTAGCGAAAATTGTCCTTTTCTCCATTGCCACCAAACACTCACTTTTTTACTACGCCATTTTCACATCAGTGTTCTTACTAAGGCTAACAGTAGAGAAAATTTTGTCCGCAGTTTTTGCATTATATTTTAAGTTTTTAAATTCTTGTTGCTTTCTTTTCTGTTAATGCCATTGAGTCACCTCAATAAGATTCCAAGGAAACTTGTAGGGAGTAACAATTAACTATTGTCTAAGCTGTCATGTTGTCTTATGAACACTACTAAGACTGAGAGGAATCAAGTGGATACAGACTATCTGCAGATGAACGTAAACTTAAAGCATCTTCATCACCTGTAGTTGCAGCTACAGTGCTGTGGAGAGGGATATTCCTTGGATGAATAGAAGAAAATCCGTGAAATATCTCTATTAAAAATTGTGAAAGCGAGGTCAGACAAGTAAACATACAAGAAATCATCTGAACCTCATTCATCGATCACTTAATACAGGCTTTTAAGAAAGTTTCAGGACTTTCAATACCCATTTTCCAGATCAAAGTACAGATTATCTACCTTATAGGATGGTGAGTATCCTTTGCCTTCATTCTTTGGTCTCTAGTAGGTACCCAATAAATGTTTATAAAATGAATAGATGTAAAGAACTTGCATAAATACTGAGAAAGCCTCATCCAGATTCCCTGTATCATTATTCAAAGAAAAGATGTATGGTAATATCAAAGGAGAGGGAGCTGTATTCATGAACACTTTTGGGAAATTTTGGTCTTTTTTTTTTTTTCCTCTCAGTGAGTGAAGTTGTATCCATAAAGCCATTTTTGCCTTTTTGGAAGATAGTGAAGCTATTTATAAAAGGTCATATTATCTTTACCTGTATATTCTCTATTTTTTTTGCCACTTCTTTTTACTTTTGTTTTCCTTTCTTTCAACTAAGAATTCATGTAAGTCAGTAGAAAACTTATCTTAATGCCTTCTCTTCATTACAGAGAGAATCCAATTTCCAAATAATTATTTGCAAATATATCCAGACTCTACAAGAATCTGACCCTTAAGTCAGAACAATTTTTAAAAAGTAAAGGTCTTAAGCTCTCCAAATTATCTAGACAGTGAACATGTGCACTTATCATGGAGTATTAAAGATGTGATGACATTTGACACTTATCGACTCCGACAAACATTGGCTTTGCTTTATCTCTCTGATAAAGTAAATATCCTCAAGCCATAATGAGGTTTGAAGGAAAACAAATACCAAATGAAGGTCTTGCTGAAGATCCTTTCCTGAAAATCCTAAAATTTGAGTTGAAAATTAAAGCAATAAATCATACTATGACAGAAAACTGAAACGTGCAGGTTTAGACTCTTAGTAAAGAATTGAGCACTTGGAAATACATCTTTCCCTTTTGTGCAGAAATTTACCAAAATGATCCTGGAGCTGGTCTATTAGTAAAACAAAAATCTGAAATTATTTTTATGTTGATACTTTGATTGATATAGTTTACTTTTTTCCCAAAGTCATGATCCTTGCCCAATTAATTGACCATGTATTCTAATTTTAATTATGTTAAATATGGAAATCATATTCTATCACAGAGATATGTCACAAAACTCCTCTTTGGGAAACTGTGTCTCATTTCTGTATGACTTCTTCTGAGACATTTTATTTTCATATGCAAAAACCACCATTTGCAGCTCCACATGGCTGAGGAGGCTTCACAATCATGGTGGAAGGCAAGGAGGAGCAAGTCACATCTTACATGGACGGCTGTAGGTAAAAAAAGAGAGCTTGTGCAGAGAAACTCTTGTTTTTTTTTTTTAAATTATACTTTAAGTTCTGTGGTACATATGCACAACATGCAGGTTTGTTACATAAGTATACATGTGCCATGTTGGTGTGCCACACCCAATAACTTGTCATTTACATTAGGTATATCTCCTAATGCTATCGCTCCCTCCCCCCGCCCCCGCACAATAGGACCTGGTGTGTGATGATCCGCTTTCTGTGTCCAGGTGGTCTCGTTGTTCAATTCCCACCTATGAGTGAGAACATGCGGAATTTGGTTTTCTGTTCTTTCGATAGTTTGCTGAGAATGATAGTTTCCAGCTGCATCCATGTCCCTACAAAGGACATCAACTCATCCTTTTTTATGGCTGCATAGTATTCCATGGTGTATATGTGCCACATTTTCTTAATCCAGTCTGTCACTGATGGACATTTGGGTTGATTCCATGTCTTTGCTATTGTGAATAGTGCCACAATAAACACACATGTGCATGTGTCTTTATAGCAGCATGACTTATAATCCTTTGGGTATATCCCCAGTAGTGGGATGGGTGGGTCAAATGATATTTCTAGTTCTAGATCCTTGAGGAATCGCCACACTGTTTTACACAATGGTTGAATTAGTTTACAGTCCCATGAGATCTTGTGAGACTCATTCACTATCATGAGAACAGCACAAGAAAGACCCACCCCCATAATTCAATCATCTCCCGCCAGGTTCCTCTCACAACATGTGGGAATTGTGGGAGTTACAATTCAAGATAAGATTTGGGTGGGAACACAGGCAAGCCATATCATTTAGCCTTGGCCCCTCCTCCCAAATCTCATGTCCTGACATTTCAAAACCAGTCATGCCTTCCCAACAGTCCCCCAAAGTCTTAACTCATTTCAGCATTAACTCAAAAGTCCACAATCCAACATCACCTGAGACAAAGCAAGTCCTTTCTGCCTACAAACCTGTAAAATCAAAAGCAAGTTAGTTATTTCCTAGATACAATAGGAATATAAGCACTGGATAAATAGAGCTGTACAAAATGGGAGAAATTGGTCAAAATAAAGGGGCTACAGGCCCCATGCAAGTTTGAAATCCAGTGGGGCAGTCAAATCTTAATGCTGCAAAAGTATCTCCCTAGACTCTATGTCTCACATCCAGGTCACCCTGATGCAAGAAGGGGATTCCCATGGTCTCGGGCAACTCCACCCCTGTGGCTTTGCAGGGTATAGCCTCCCTCCCAGCCACTTCTATGGGCCAACATCGAGTGTCTGTGGCTTTTCCAGGCACATGGTGCAAGCTCTCAGTGGGTCTACCATTCTGGCATCTGGAGAATGGTGGCTCCCTTGTCACAGCTCCACTAGGCAGTGCCCCAGTAGGGACTCTCTTTGGGGACCCCACATTTCCCTTCCACACTGCCGTAGCAGAGGTTATCCATGAGAGCCCTGCCCCTGCAGCATATTTCTGCCTGGACATACAGACATTTCCATATATCCTCTGAAATCTAGGCAGAGGTTCCCAAACCCCAGGTTTTGACCTCTGTGCACTTGCAGGCTCAACACCACATGGAAGCTGCCAAGGCTTGAGGCTTGCACCCTCTTAAGCCCAATCTCTATGTTGGCCCCTTTCACCCATGGGTGGAGCTGCTATGATGCAGGGCACCAAGTCTCTATGCTGCACACAGCACAGGGATCCTGGGAACGGCCCACAAAACCACTTTTTCCTCCTAGGCCTTGGGCCTGTGATGGGAGGAGCTGCTGTGAAGACTTCTAACATGACCTGGAGATACTTTGCCCACTGTCTTGGGGATTAACATTTGTCTCCTTGTTACTTATGCAAATTTCTTCAGTGGGTTTGAATTTCTTCTCAGGAAATGGGATTTTCTTTTCTGTCACATTGCCAGGCTGCAAATTTTCCAAACTTGTATGCTCTGCTTCCCTTATAAAACTGAATTCCTTTAATAGTACCCAAGTCACCTCTTGAATGCTTTGCTGCTTAGAAATTTCTTTTGCTAGATACCCTAAATCATCTCCCCCAAGTTCGAAGTTCCACAAATGTCTAGGGCAGGGGCAAAATGCTGCCAGTCTCTTTGCTAAAAAACATAACAAGAATCACCTTTGCTCCAGTTTCCAACAACTTCTCATTTCCATCTGAGACCACCTCAGCCTGGACTTTCTCTTTCCATGTCACTATCAGCATTTTGGGCAAAGCCATTCTCAAGAAAGTTCTAAATGTTTCCACATTTTCCTGTCTTCTTTTGAGCCCTCCAAACTGTTCCAACATCTGCTTGTTATTCAGTTCCAAAGTCGCTTCCACATTTTTGAGTATCTTTTCAGCAATGCCCCACTCTACTGGAACCAATTTGCTGTATTAGTCCATTTTCATGCAAGTGACTATGACAAACATGAGACTGGCAATATGCAAAAGAGGTTTAATTGGAATCACAGTTCTTTGTCACTGAAGAGCTCTCAAAATCACGGTGGAAGGCAAGAAGGAGCAAATCACGTATTACACAGATGGCAGCAGGCAAAAAAAGAGAGCTTGTGCAGAGAAACTCCTGTTTTTAATACCATCAGAACTTGTGGGACTCATTCACTATTACAAGAACAGCGTAGGAAAGATCTGCCCCCATAATTCCATCACCTCCCACTAGGTTCCTCTCACAACATGTGGGAATTGTGGGAGTTACAATTCAAGATGAGATTTGGGTGGGGACGCAGCCAAACCATATCAGCATCAATAAAGAATATGATAGCTACTCACATAAGAACAAACCATGTAATCTCTCCCTTCTTCTGTCTTTCCTTCCATTCCTCTTTCCTTTTCTCTTTCCTTCCTTTACTTGCTTCATTCACTGCTTTACCCTTATTTTGTTTTCCCCCATTCCTTCCTTTTGTGTAAGACAACATGAAGTATTATATATATGTTTGGACTTTTAAAAAATATACATTTTCATGTGTAGGCTTTGATATTTTCTAGCTATGAAAACTTGAGCACGTTACCCAATTCAAGCCTCAATTATCTCACCTATAAAATAGAGCTAATAATGCTTACCAAAGATTAATATGATGAAATTAGAAAATAAAAATAAAATATATAACATATATAAGGCACTCAATAAATGTAAAGTATTATTTTTAAATGCTAGATTTTGTTTGTTTTTGCATTCTATGCTATTTCCACCCTTCTTTACTCACTGACTTAAATACAGCTTGCTAGGCACTTGCTAATTTCTACCATGACACAGTGAAAGAAATCTCATTTTTTTCACTAAAGTAGCTTACCATCTATTAGAAAAGACAAAACAGACAAACCCAAAACATAAATAGATGAGGCCTAAATAAAAATAGCCAGTACTTTAAAAGAGTTTTAGTATTTGTTGCAGACAAAGGCTTATGCAGCCTTATACATTTTAGAAAAAAAAAAGTATATTACTATAGAAGGACTATCTCCATATCTATTCTCTTCTTTAGCACCAGCGATTACTAACATTTTCTATGTACACAGTCAGTATTATACCTATGTGGAACTGCTTCATGGGCAAAGTAATTTGGTTAAAATATATATTTGGAATTGCTTGCATTTCTTTCTTTTTTTTTTTTTTTTTTTTTTGAGACGGAGTCTCGCTCTGTCGCCCAGACTGGAGTGCAGTGGCCGGATCTCAGCTCACTGCAAGCTCCGCCTCCTGGGTTCACGCCATTCTTCCGCCTCAGCCTCCCGAGTAGCTGGGACCACAGGCGCCCGCCACCTCGCCCGGCTAATTTTTTGTATTTTTTAGTAGAGACGGGGTTTCACCGTGTTAGCCAGCATGGTCTCGATCTCCTGACCTCGTGATCCGCCCGTCTTGGCCTCCCAAAGTGCTGGGATTACAGGGTTGAGCCACCGCGCCCGGCCGGAATTGCTTGCATTTCAAACGTTCTTTATGTAACTCCTTTACAGTGTGAAAAAAAAATTTCAATTTCTCAGGCATTCTGGATAAATTGGATGAGCTTTTTCTTGACTCCAGTTAAGTCTAATTCAAAAAAGTTGATCACTGGCATTGTAGAAATGAAGGGAGGTATAATGCTCCTAGAGGCAACCTTGAACCACAGTGGAGTAAAAGTTAATGGACAAATGTCCCAGCCTTCCAGTTATAGGTGGGTGTGGGTGGCAATTTTGAGATATATTCTACTTTGATTCCCAGAGGATCCCAAGCAGGACTGAGCATAGAGTGATAAATACTCATTAACACACGTTATTGGCCTTTTTCCAATCTCCATATTACTTTATTTTATCTAACACCTGTGCTTCCTTGATCATCTCCCAAATAAAATATTTGTACTTTCTTGTCTGAGAGTGTGGTTATAAGAAAATTCAACATCAGACATATTACAACTGTATGTATCACTAATAAATGATGCACACTGAAGTTCAGTTAGCATAGCACAATAGTTATTAAATAATGTCATATCACTCCTCATAATAGTGATGAATTATTTAATACTTACTATGTGATAGTCACAGTTCCTAAGACTTTAAGGTATTAACTCACTTAATCTTCACCATTATCATATAAAGAACAGCCTCAACTGTTCACTTTCATTAGAGCAGTAGAAAGGGGATATAACTGAGTCTACTTTAGCAAAGAGAAAGCAGAAGAACCAAGGCAGAAAGAAACAGACCAGGGCATTGCTAGAGATTAGAGACCACAACATAAACGAAAATCAAAGAGAGGCTTTTCCCCCAAATTAAGGTAGCCTATGGCCTGATCACCTTAACAATTCCAATTTCCACCAGTTTTCTTTCTGTAATGATTATTAATAATTCCCTCTTTAACTCACAAAAGTATCCCAGTGTGGATGATAAATTTTGTGATCAATTTGCCACATAAATATATCCCATTCTTCCATGTTGCCATGGAAGGATGATGCTTGGTGATGAAACAAATATTACAAGATAGGAGATGAGATATTTTTTATATCGAGGCTTTGGGTTCTTTGATAGCTGCAGCAATGTGAACTATTCTTTAACTGGCGCATCATTGAGTTTGTCCAATTAAAAACTGAAAAGCAGGCCGGGTGCGGTGACTCACACCTGTAATCCCAGCACTTTGGGAGGCCGAGATGGGCAGATCACGAGGTCAGGAAATCGAGACCATCCTGGTTAACACAGTGAAACCCCGACTCTACTAAAAATACAAAAAATTAGCCGGGCGTGTAGGCAGGCGCCTGTAGTCCCAGCTTCTAGGGAACCTGAGGCAGGAAAATGGCTTGAACCCGGGAGGCGGAGCTTGCAGTGAGCCGAGATCGCGGCACTGCACTCCAGCCGGCGACAGAGACTCCGTCTAAATAATAATAATAATAATAATAATAAATACAAAACTGAAAAGCATAGAGAAGTGATTCAATGTCTTCCCAAACAGCTTTGCTGCCATTATAAGTAAGGACAACCATTCAGTTCAAAATGCTTCTCTCTTTCAAGGGAAAAAATTATAATGCCCTGGGAGAGTGACATAACACAGATTTACAGATTTAAGTAGAGTGAAGAAAAAATGTTGCCTGGAATCAATTCACAGAAGCCACAGAGACAAAGAAGCTGAAATCAGTTTACCTCTACTAAATAATTGCAACTGATTAAGAACATAATCTGAGAATAATTGGTAGCTCATTTAAAAATATCCGATTAAATGGAAATATATTTAGAGTACCATGGCAAAACTGTCACTAGGGTTCATGACTAGGACCCAGCATTTTGGTTAAAAATCCTTTGTAATTGATTCAGAATATCAAAATTCTTCTCAATCTTGAATAACATTATGAACACAACCTATTTTTTTTTTTTTGGCTGGATAATGATAATAATTCTTAGGCCTAGAAATTATAAAAGGAAATGTATTTATTTATTGGTGTTGATATACTGTTTTTTTCTAAATAATAATGAGCTGACTTTTAAAATAATTAAATTTTAAAGTGTCATTTTAATCTAAAATAACATTATCTTTTTAATAATGATTTGAGTATCTTAGTATAATAAATGTAATTTAGTACCTTAAATCCCAATTCCTTTACCATACGACAAATCAAAGCATATTTTCACACAATTCATTGTACTTATATTTTCACACATATTTTTTTTCTAATTTTTTTTAAATGTCCTCAGGGGAGGTTTGAGCAAAAGAAGAAAGGAGACTGGGAATAGGGAGAATGGTAGGAAGAAGAGCAAGCTTTCAGGAACTGGACATGGGATAAGAGAGCATAAATGGGAATGAGCTGGAAGAACTGTTTGTTTGTTTCTTTCTTTTTTTGAATATTAAGATTTGATGTATTTTAAAATTGCACATGCATGCTAGAATATGTACCAGAAAGAATTGCAATTGCTCCAAAGTTACTGGCAGTGCACTCCGGAGAGTCCTTGCTCTCTGAAAAGCCAGTTTACAAAATTCCCATTTGGCAATGATAGTGATTATCCACTCTATGAAAGCATTAGCTCAGGATCTCTTTGCACAGCTGACTTCCCTAGTGCACTTCAAATATATTTTGACCTTTCAGAGAAAGGGAATAAAACAAGGTAGGCCTCCTGTTAACTTAGTTTCTACAATTCAGTTTGGAAAATGATTCATGTTTTCTAATATTCTCTGGGTGAAGCTCCTTATTGGTCAACATCAGACCAAATCACCTTGGAAAGGCTATCACAGAATTCCTTGGGTGTTCTTTCTGCTTCCTTATAGCAGAAAACAAAATGTAATGAGTATGAGTAAAACATTATTTGATACTCAGAAGCTTACAACCCAGAGGCGAAATCACAGATCTGGAAAGAAGCAGCCCTCTTCCCTTTCAAATGGCCACCTATATGTAGGACAAGATAGAGAGTCTCCCTTTTGGGTCAAATAAAAGGATTTTGATCTATTCAAAAGAGAAGATTTAATAAAAATAATCATCTCAATAAGCTTAAAAAACATAGATTAGACAGAGAAAACACACTGATCTCATAAATAGAAACTATTATGTTTAAAGGGATTTAATATCCCCATATTTGAATCTAGGGCAAATCACTCACTTTAATGTCAGTAATTTTAAAACTATTCATCTGTTATGATAATACCTGTGACTTAAAAGACAAACTTGCCCTATGTTTCTGGATAATCCTGTTCTTTACAAAGCCTTGAGCAGTGGCTGTGGAATAATTACAGAATAATTTTTGAGGTAAAGATATTTAAAGGTAATTTTGGAAGTTATTTTACGGTCACCACAACCCCAAGTCGATTGTTTGCAGGCAAAATGTCTTCACATTCACAATGGTGAATGAGAGATTGTCAGCCAAATACTTAACCACGATTAATGAGATATATTGTTTATTTTTCCAATCTTGAGTACAACTGTGAATAATTAATCATTTTCCCTAGATATTATCACTAGATTATTATTTAAATTTCCTCTTAATCACACAAAGGAAAAGCACTGGCTTATTATTATTTATAACCATTTAGCCTATTTTCTTGCATCAATTTCAATTTACTTGAACTGGGAGACTGAAGGTACATTCCAGATAACATTAGAAAAAAATGCCATTTAAAAAAATTATCTGAGTGAAAAAAATCTATCTATAACATGTCGGGGAAAGGCAAGCATACACATTCAAAGGAGTAAATATTACCAACCATAATCTGGGATATTGACAGTAAATGTCAATTACAGTAGAGCCTGGAACAACATGGATTTGGACTTGACAGGTCCACCTATGCACAGATTTTCTTCTGCCTCTACCACGTCTAAGACAGTAGGACCAAGATGTTCTCTTTCTCCCCCTTCTCAGCCTACTCAACGTGAAGATTATAAGGATGAAGACTTTTAAGATAATCCACTTCCATTTAATCAATAGTAAATATATTTTTTTTATTATTTCCTTACTAATATTTTTTCTCTAGCTTACTTATTGTAAGAATAAAGTATATGATCCATATAAAATACATAATATGTATTAATAAACTCTTTATATTACTGGTAAGACTTCTGGTCAACCACAGACTATTAATAGTTAAGTTTTATAGAAGTCAAACTGCATGGGTTGTCAGTACCCTTAACACCCACATTGTTCAAGGGTCAACTGTAAGTGTTGCAGACAGAAAATGCAATGGACTATGAAAGGGAAAACAGAATAATCTTCCCATCTGATGTGACAAGATTAGGAAGACATGTAAGACATGTGAGATTAGTTTTGGACAGTGAAGAATATGTAGGCTTCCTAAAGGCAGAGAAATGGGGAGGCAGAAACTCCAGATTGTACCTGAATCTTGAATATAGATGTTGTAAAAGATAAGGTAAATACTGTTAACTGCTATAACAAACAAACCCAAGATTATTAATGGCTTAATGCAATAAACTTATTTGTCATTCAGGTAAAGTTTAAATGCAGGTTAAGCATCCTTTCTCCATATGTGGTTATGCCATCGGAAACACGTTTCTTTCCATGTTCATCACACTGGGAAAGAGAGAGATGGAGGAAGCACACGGGCTTTTAATTGCCATACTCCATAGTTATATGCATGCCATTTTGCTCATAGCCAGCAGACCAGAGCTAGTCACATATTTTCAACCCAAATGTGAGTGAGGCTGGGAAAAAGTCTATAGACATCTCAGGAGCAATACCTTTATCTGTAATTTATAGGTATATGTACGATAAGTTTTGTATTCTTGTAGTTCTAAAATAGAGTAATAGTCCTAAGAATGAACATATTTTTGAGGGGAAAATAGTAAGGATTTTGAAAATCAAAATGAGAATTGAATTTATGTTTTAAAAAAACTGAAAGACATTAATGAATCTGAGCCCAAAGTTCCATAATCCAAAAAATTTTCTAATGAACTGTGTGTGTGTGTGTGTATGTGTGTGTACATGTGGCCGCATGGCATTGAGAGGTAGGAGGATAACACATCAAGTATAGAATGGGCTGCTTATTCGATAAGCTAAGCTAAACTAAGCGGAAATGAGATTTCCCCGTCTCTGATTTTTTGCTCAGAAGTAAAAAAATCAAATGAATTGGTTGCCTTCTGTTGCCATCCAGTGTTTGGGTAGGTTCTAAAACAGCAGGATCTTCAAACTGATTCTGCTCTATGGAGCCAGTAATGATTGTGTATGTATGTTCTACTAATCAGCTAGGTTTCCCATAACAAAACACCATAAACTGGGTAGCTTAAACAACAGAAATTTATTTTCTCACAACTTTGCAAGCCAGAAGTCTGAGTTCAGGGTGCCGGCTTTGTTGAGGTCTGTTGAAGACTCTTCCTGACTTGTTTTCTCACTATGTCCTCACATGGTGACAAGAGGAAGAGGGTAAGCTCTTTGATATCTTTTACAGGAATACTAATCTCATCATGAGAGCCTTACCCTCATGACATCATCTAAAGTTAATTATTTCCCAAAGAGTGAAACTCCAAATACTGTCACATTGGTAGTTGGGACTTCAACATATGAATTTGGCAGTGGAGGGCATAATTCAAAGAATAGCATAAGTTAACTAAATATGAAAATTGGCCTTAGCACTGGAGAAGGGACTACTGCTTCTCACTTTTGTCCTGTATGCAAGAAAATTTCATTTTCTACTTTTCCTCCATTTGTCAAATTATTAGTTATCCCTCAAAACTCACATAAGACTCCTGCTTCTAAGTTAATTCTTCTTTAATTGCCAGAGTTTATAATTGATTTCACCTATCTATGAAAATTTTTGTTGTTGTTGTAATTAGAATTAATGTTACACATAATTATCCTCTAATTGACTTATTTACAAGGGTTGTAAACAGATTTATATTTACAGGAATAATTACTGATGCATTTTATATAGTATAATTATTTTCTTGTTAATATTACATTGTATAACACACGTGCAGAATATTAAGTAAATCAGCTGCAACAATGTGCCTTCTTAACATTGGCAGCACCTAAACTGGGAATTATTTATAGTGTAATCTCCCTTAAAGTAGTAAAATAGTAAACTATCTATTAATAGTAGAATATCCTCTAAAAGGATGGGTAAAGTGGGTGAAATGATATAATTTGTCATACATTTTGTGATAATTGCTCTCAAATGTGATAATGACAGGTGTGCCATTGTCAGAATGTATTTTTTAAATAGCATAAGTTACAGTTTATTTACTTGCTTGTATAGAATCCCTGACTCCTGGCAACCTGTATTCCTGATTTTAGAGTTTCCCTCTTTACTTAGAAGAAAAAGTTTTCAGTCGAAAATTTAGCAGCTCTATACAAATACCAACTTTTCCCAGGAGGAGAAAAAGGAATAGGAAAAACTTTGGATAATTTCAGTCTTGGAAAATGAGGGAGAAGAAAGTGCTCTTGAGAAGGAAACTTTGCTCTCAATTAAAAGAATACAAAGTGGACTAATGTAAGGAAATTGTTAGGTTCAGAGATAAGTGGATCAGCTCACCCTGGCAGTTCATAGAGCTGGATGAAATGGGGGTAAGGATACCAGTGTTTGTTTACTGGTTGATTTGGGGTTAGGAGAGTAATGATGTAACTAACTTGCTTTTGTTTTTCCTTTAATTGGTCTATAAAAAGATCACTAAATATGTATATCTATACAACTTTGTAGTGGATCCAGTGTAGCACGTGGGAAAGTTACCACCAATGTTAGTAACAACAATCATATTTTGAGAAAAGTGACTATATCTTCCTCTTATATAATATAAATAAAAAAGTGAGTGTTAATTAATAAACACTTGTAGATACATCTCCTCTTCAGGATTAGGTTGTTCTTTGAGATTAAGAGAAAACATACATAGCTACATGTGGACCAATAAGGAAATTTTCTTTGTGCACCTTGTTCTCGTTCACAGAGAAAAGCATTCAAAAATCTTCAGAGCTGTCAGGGGAAGAGAGGGCCCACCTTGCACTTGACATTATAAATTAGACTTACTGTCTTTCATTAGACACAAAAGGGGAATAACTAAGTATGTTTGGGGATCAACAAATCCCCCAGATAAAACATGCAGTATAATATATACAGAATAAAAGATAATACTCACTGGGGCATGGATTACACCATGTGAGCTGTCTGTCTTTGCACCAACTTCATCTCAGCTTTCCGCAGTTCTCTCTGTTTCAATTCTTGGTAGGTTAACAGTTTATCAGTCATCTTCATAATAAGGGAGATGACTAAATTCAAGTCTCCCCTTTCTTGCCTTAAATGTAACTGATTGTGAGACTTGCATCTGGAAAAGATGGAGCAACCAAGACTAAATTTACCTTTCCAAGTAAAAACAACCAAATAAAAACAAAATAAATAAATGAAAGAATGTTGTTTTTTTTTTTAAATACTAACCATCAGGCAATGGATCACAAAAATTCCTGAGAACCAAGGTAAGTGAGAAGAGCATATGATTTCCCTCACTTACTTATGAGAGAATTTCCAGGCTGCACAGAGATGGGAAACTGAGGAAGGGCATTCATTAGTTAACTTTTTAATACTATTCCAGGCATCATAACAGTAGTGGTAATGAGGTACAATGATCAACAAGATAAATTTCATGCCATTAAGAGGCAAACAAAAGAATAAGGCAGATTGGAAATAAACTCTTACCATCATTTTAACTGGATAAAAAGTGAAGTGTCTAAATAAAGATGTATATATTTGGCACGTTTGAGTTCACAAGAGGAAGAACATATTTCTAGCCAGGAAAACCACAAAAGGATTCCAAACAGAGACTAAACTTGTCCTTTGAGGATAGGTAAGATATCATTTGCAAGGATTAGGTAATATATTCTAAGAAGAGAAAATATCAATAGGAAAATAATACAAGGAGAAAAATACAGAACAATGCAAAATGTGGCCCACTAAGTGGGTGTGTAATGTGGAAAAAGTAAAAGCAGGTTAAGCAAGTGAAAGTGTGAGGTCAATGAAGAAAGAGGCTGCATCTGTCTCATTAGTAACTTATCTAAAGAAACAAGCAAATTTTCCTGAGAGATCTCAGGTAATCAATAAGTAAATATAATTAAAAGAACTAATAAGTAAAATAAAAAATGTTAAAATATGTGAAAAAGTTCTGCAACCTATAAGTACTCTATAAAGGCAACTTAGAGCTGAGACACACGTTTTTTAAGTTTACTGCAATGTAGCCTACTGGAAACATTTCTTAATGATAGATTCAGGAAGAAGATAAGGGAACCTGCCTAGGGCCTTGTCTGGGCATGCCCACAATGGACTGGGGGCCCGCCTGTGAACTGGGAGAATGGTGTGGAGCCACCAGGGATTCCCGGCCTTATGCAGAGGGGAGGAGCTGGGCCTCTTCAGCTCCTGTGTGGTGGCCTGGTATTCAGTCTGTGAGGTGAGAGCCTGTTGGCAGGACCCCTTTTTATTCCCCAAGAGCTTTCCTTTAATAAATACCGCTCTTCTCGCCTTTCAATGTGTCCGCGTGCCTAATTATTCCTAGTTCTGTGATAAGAACCCAGATTTTAGCTGAACTAAGAAGCAAAAAATCCTACATCACTAATAGAAACCTCATGTGAAGAAGTTTTACTTAGTTAACTTCAATGATTCTGCATGAATAAGTGGCTTAAGTGCTTTATGTTCTCAGACTTTACACTCAAGCCAGTCCAATAAACCTGTAAGTCCAAAACTAGAATTATTTTTCCTTAAAGATTCCAATTTTACAGGGAGGAGATAATGCTTTTTGCAGATTACTCTGTTAAAGGCTATTAGGGGATACCCCTTCTTAGAAACAGCTAAAGTCTAACCACGGACACAGGAGGAGCCTCAAATTTGTTTATTAGATCCATAGCCTTCCTCGTGTTTCTTGTCACTTCTCCTGTCTTTTTAGTGAAGCCCACTGAAGGTAGAAAAAGCTGCATCTTCATCTTCACTGTGGCCTAATTTTTCTTACGCTCCATGCAACAGTGAGTTCAAAAATCAAGCTACAATGCTCTGCCAGGAAATAATTCTCAGTAAAATCCAGGGTAAAATCATGAAAAACAGAAACTTATAACCTAATAAAAGTGAGAGCTAGGATATTCTCTTGAACCAAAGCAAAGGAAGCAGAAAGAGTTAAAAGATGTTAAATCCTATATTTAAAATAGAATGGAAGGAATTCACTAATTAATTGAATATAAAGTGTAAGAAATAGAGGAGGCCGGGCGCGGTGGCTCAAGCCTGTAATCCCAGCACTTTGGGAGGCCGAGACGGGCGGATCACAAGGTCAGGAGATCGAGACCATCCTGGCTAACCCGGTGAAACCCCGTCTCTACTAAAAAATACAAAAAACTAGCCGGGCGAGGTGGCGGGCGCCTGTAGTCCCAGCTACTCTGGAGGCTGAGGCAGGAGAATGGCGTGAACCCGGGAGGCGGAGCTTGCAGTGAGCTGAGATCCGGCCACTGCACTCCAGCCTGGGCGACAGAGCGAGACTCCGTCTCAAAAAAAAAAAAAAAGAAATAGAGGAGCTAAACGTGTTATTAATACATAAGATTTTTGCTTGAGCTACTGAAAAACTGGAGGTTCCATTTATTGAATGGTGTAAGTTCTAACATGAACAAATTTGGGAGTGGGAATCAATAATTCTATTTTGATTGTGTTCCATTAGAGAGCCTACTTAAATATCTAAGAGGCAACCTTAACTAGTTCATGGTATCTGTGAATCTAGAATTCAGTAGACATATCAGATCTGAAGATATTGATTTGGAAGTTTTAGAAATTATTATATATTACATTTTGATTATGTAATGATTATATTTTGATTATATTATTATAATTTTACAAATGACTTTCAAATCCAAGATACAAATAATATTACCTAGGCAATGAGTTTAGATAAAGGCAGGAAGTGATTTAAGAATCTAAACCCAGCATCAATTCAATACAAACTCCAAAATTTAGAAGCTAGGAAGAAATAAATAAAATAATCTGAAATGGAACACCAAATGAAGTAGAAGAAAAACTAAAGAAAGAAGAGTTGGAGGAGCCAAACGAAAAAGTCATATAATGAAATATATTCTATATCTAATTTAGAAAACCAAAAGACTTATGATATAACACTATGTAAAAAACTGGGTATTAAATAGACATAATATTAAATCAATAGCACATTTCCATAAATGTTTTCATGTACATCAGAAAATTCTAGAAAACTTTGTAGGAATTAATGAATGCCTTTAGAAAGTAGCAGAGAAGAGAATGGGGCAGTTGGAAAGTAATTTTTTAAAAGCTCTTGTTTGGATTAACAAAATGTAAGTATCATTTTTATAATAAACATTGTTGAAATAAATCTCTTAATATGGATAGATATAATACATAAAATTATTTGCAAAATACATATTAACAAATATTTCATATTTATACAAGTTTTTTATGTTATAGTTCTTAATTTTAAAAACATGATTAAAAAGTCATGAAATTTTTACATGTTTATAAACTCTTACTTTTATTTATAAAGAAAATTCCCTACACAAATTTGTCCAAAGCAAATAATAATGAAACTGATTTCTAATACATCTGATGCAAATAACAACAAGTCAGTCTCACTCAATATTCCTAATAATTAAAAAGGAGAGCAGCATTTTATACCAGGAGAAAAACACAACTAAAAGGCAGAGATTTTAGGATGGTGGTATCAACTCTATCATTTGTGTAATGTCAGGTAAGTCACATAATTTCTCTTTGTTCAAATTTCTTAGTCCACATAAATGAGATGATAATTATGCCAACACATTTATCTTGGTTTCACAAAGTAATGATTAGTTGTGGTAATATAAGTCAAATTGATTTGGAAAACAGAAAACTTATTAGACACCATAAAGTGCTGTCAGTATTTAAATCATTGTCTTGCATATAAATTAAGTCTCTGACTGTTTCTCAAATATTTGCTACAGAAAGTATGATCCCGCAGGTATATTTTATAACTTAATATTTATTGACTTTTTACCTTCAAAATATTTGGAGAGAAAATTTTATATTACATGTGATTTAGTTACTCTAAGATTGCTGAAGAGCTCAAAGCTGTTCCCTATACAGAATCCTTTAAAAGTCCCCTTCCCTTTCGCTGCCTCCAGTGATAAGAATTTAATCAATTCATACAAAAATGAAGCCTAACTTGCATAAGCAGCTCTTATCACTCAGACATTATTTTCATCAGAGTCAACATGTGTTTTGCTCTTTATTCATTTTGTCCAATATACTTTTAGTTCTTTTTCCATGTAGCTATTATAGTATGGATTATATCTCAAAATAAATCACTTTTCTAATAGGAAGTTCCTCATACCTACAAAAAGACAGAGTATTTTATTGAAGTATGGTTAACACCTAACTCTTGGAATTGTATTTGGCCACATTAAATTATTGTCCATAAGATATACCTAACTAACATGTGAACTGTGGCTAATGTGAACACAACAGAATACCTCTTTTTCATTTATTCTGGCCTACTGATGTATTAATATTTAGTAACAATTGTAATATAAAATATTAAGCAGTTAAGACAAAAGCATTTGCCATAATAAATGATTCTCCTCTCCTATATGGGTTTGGAGTAGGGAAAACATGGCTGTGTTATGACTGCTAGACTTCTTTAAGACAGTTACCATTGTCACATGGAACCCTGGATGAACAGTCATTTCAAGAACTATAATGAATTCATCAATTTTGCTACAGAAGAGATCATTCCCACGATAGCTCATTGTCCCCAGACTTCTTACCCAGACAACTTCAGTGAGAAAAAGGTCATGAGCCGTTTCTATAGTGGAGAAACAATGCTATGAATGTTAGTTTTTGAAAACATAGATGTTGGGGAAAGATACTAGGAGGGATATTGAAAAAAAATTCTTAGAACCTACTTCTATGATTCCAGCATCAGAGATGGAATTCAGAACTGTTACAAACTGTTTCAGTTCCTACAACTTTGGTTTCTCCATGTGAGCAGGCAAGTTACCAGAAAAATGGTTCTTCTCACTTCACCAGTCCTTTCCGTGTCAATCTTTTATTTTTCAGTGTTCTAGTTTACAGCTTGCTATAAGAGCTAATAATAAGTGTAAGTGGTTAATGAATTATTCCTGCAGAGGCACTGATTTAGGTTCATTTTTTTTTCTAGTATATTCTCCTCAGAATTTGCTATTTTTGAGTTATTATAAAGATTTGACCATTAAAAGTTGTTTGCATGTATCAAAATATCACATGTACCCCATACGTATGTATAATCGTTATTTATTCATAAAAATTAGAAAAGAGAAAAATCTTACATTGCAGATTGGAATTTTAATTTTAAAATTAGATAGAAATTTGTGACTATTAAGGAACGTCATTTATTTTTTTCTCTAGAGGATTTTGCTCTTTAAATATATTTGAGTAGTCATTTATTCCTTTTGAAAGCTTTAATCAGTATCTAATGCCATGAGGTCCTAACAGTATCTATTATTAAGACTGCTACATACCAGTAAAACCTCTGGCAATTGAGAAGTTCATTTAGCTTCTTACTACTATTTTCCTTAAATTAAGTTCATTAATTTCTGACATGAGAGGTGTGAGAATTAAATGAGTGCAGAAGCAGTGGACTCCTTGCAAAATACTTGAAGCAGAGTTTTAACTTATTAAGTCTAGATTGTTTGTTTTCTTTTTTTACCACTCTTCCACATCTAAATATGTCTAGCTATATGGAGATCTATTATATTGCTATCTTAATCTTTACCTATGTATAACCTATCTAGTCATCCTCTGTCATTATCCTGCAGTATAAATACTAATAGCTTTTTCCTTAAACATTTTATGTGGTCTTAATTTTTATGAACAAATGCATAAATTTAACTGCTTAATTAAAATGCCCAAGTAAGTAAACATGTAAATATTAGCATTCTTTCTACAAGAAAAATTATTTTAATACAGATTGAGCATTCCTTATCCAAAATCAGAAATGTTTTGAATTTCCATTCTTTTTTCAGATTTTAGAATATATATAATGAGCTATATTGGGCATGTCAACCAATTCTAAACAAAAAAATTATTTATGTTTTATATATAGCTTATACACATAGCCTGAAGGTAATTTCTGGCAACACTGTGCATAAAACTCAGTTTGCATTAAGTACTTACACGTGGAATTTTCAACTTGTGGTGTCATGTCGGCATTCAAAAAGTGTCAGAGTTTGGAGCATTTCAGATTTCAGATTTTGAATTGGGAATGCTCAACCTGTAACATACAAAATAAAAATAGATTAAAAACAAATGAATAAATAAGACATGACATATATTAAAACCTTTTTGAGGACACATTTTTATTCTCAGGTGTCAAAGTATCATTATGAAGACTGCTTTCTGCTGTACTCATTAAAATTTTTCAGATCAAATAATATTTAACAGACTGATACAATCAAAATTTTCAGGATTCAAATGTGGAAAATGACTATTCCCTTTAGAATACCATAAGTAAAGAACTAATAGAATTAGAAGAAACCTTGATTCAGTCAGATTCACTTCTTTATGTAGTTGGAACACAGAAAGATATTTTTCAAAGCAATTCTGATGTTTGCTTAGATCCTTGAAAATTTTCTAAAAGATAGGAATATATTGTTAATGTACAGAAATTCATGTTCTCAGGATCTCTACAACTCTTAATATTCTCTATCTAAATGATAGTGAAAGACCAAAAACCCTGTTCTTTGATTTTATCTTCAAAACAAAATTTTTCTAAATTGTAGTACTGCTACATTTAACATCTCTCCGTTCTACCATTCCTTCATTTTCTGTTCACCCTTTATTTAAAATTACATTGTTTTTAATCAGCGAATCCCACACTGTCATTTCTCCAATTTTATTATTTTTTTGTTAAAGCAATTTTACTTTTAATTTGAAATAATCTAACACTTACAGAAACACTAAAAGTAGAATACAAAGAATTTTTTCCGCCATAAAACCATTTTAGTGTAAGTTGCTGGCATTATGTCACATTAATCAATCTAAAATGTCCATGAATTTGGTTTTGTCTGATGTTTGTTGATGAGCACATTCAGGTTGTGCATGTTTTGTAGGAATGTCATAGAAGAGATACTGTGTTATTCACCTTGCATTGTAGTAGCACCCAATTTTAACTTGTCCCATAACTGATAATATTTACTTTGGTAAGATAGACTGTCTACTTTTCTCCACCGTAAATACATATTTCATTTTAAAAATTGCTTAAAACTGTAGAACTACATTGTAACTTACCAATTTTTCAATTCATTTATTTATTAATTAGAGCTTGGGCTCATGGTGTCATACTTTATTCAACATTACTTAGGTGTTTTTGCATTCATGCCTGTGCCAGTGCAAATTCCTTCAAGCTTGATTTCATGTTCACCTTCCAATCATTCTTTAAGAACTTACTCATTTTCTAGCTAAAAAAAAAAAAAAAAAAACAGTTTAAGCTTATCTAATAATTTATGTGTCACAACCCTGGAATCAGCCATTTTTCCTAGAGCACAAGTTCCTTTTAGTGGAGATTGGTATTTAGAAACCAAGATAGATGTGTCCATTTATTTTAAGCTGTCAAACTGTCACTGTCCTTGGGCCTTCTAGAGGACTGATGTAGGAAAAATATAATACAATATACAATATATAATAATGCAGGATATTCTATCGTCTATATTGTGATGTCATGAACGCACACTCATCTATTGAAAATCATAAGCATGTAGAGACACCTCAAATTTCAATATTAAAAACAGTCGATTTCATTATGGTTTTCTTCCTGTCCAATTAATTATGCATAATCTTTCTCTGACAGTGAAACCCTGGTTTCCATGATCCTTAATATATTCACTTATTTGATCAAACATTCTGTATTTAACCTCACATGGTCACTGCTACGGTCTTCTTCACGGAGGTGTCCCCTTCACAGTTGGGCTGGGCAGCTAACATTGCTCTTACCTCATACACGATTATCCCCTCAGGCTGCACATGCTTTGAAACTCCGATCTAGGTCACCCTCACTCCAGTATTGGCACCCTCCTCGCTCCACAGAAAGCCCTCCTACATAATATCTGATTGTCTCTATGTGAGCTTTATTACACCAGTCATGGCTCTGTTCCTGTGTGGACTCCATCCTCATCATTTCAGCTCTTACTCTTATCTCTGATCCCTGTGCAATTATCTGTCTTGTTTGGCCCCACAGAATAAATTAATAGAAATTATTCAGGAAAAGGAACTACTAAATGGACACAGAAAAAGAAAGAGAAAGAAAAAACTAAAGAGGAGAAGAAAGAGTTTTCTCTTTTTACCTATGATGCCAAACATGTACATTCTCCAAGTTAGAATTATTTGCGCATAGAGGGAAAAGGGAGAAGTTTAGCAGGCAATGAATAAATTACATTTAGCTAATAGGAAAGAAAGAAGGCTAAGAATACTTCTGCATTAAGAACTTATCTCTCTTCCATCCTAGCTACTATACAAACACAGTGAGGCCCTCCACACATTCTGGGGTATATTTAATGCATGTGATTCAGGTGAACCACCTCCTGCATGTGGCTCATTAACCACTTCTCTGTTCAAGTTGA
The DNA here is from genome assembly GCF_003255815.1 of Theropithecus gelada. Lineage (NCBI taxonomy): Eukaryota > Metazoa > Chordata > Mammalia > Primates > Cercopithecidae > Theropithecus > Theropithecus gelada. The sequence goes on along the minus strand of NC_037677.1, from coordinate 77,476,175 downwards.
CTAAAACTTCTTTAAGTCTCTTTGGGTGTATTGCAACATGTAGGAACCCTTCCACCAGGGCTTTGATTAAAATTATTTTCTAATCTGTTTTCTCCCTTTCCAAGCCTTGTAAACATGACTATTCCCCAACTAGGAATTTCCCAGATTAAAGGCAACTATTTTCCAGAGTAAAAACAATTTTTCTTAATAAAATCACCACAGACAACCTCCATTCACCAATACTACTATTAATAAAATAACATACAGTAATGTGCCACATGTTTCAATCAACACTGAACAACATATACAATGGTGGTACCAGAAGATTATAATGGAGCTGAAAAATTACTATTGTCTAAATGACTATGTTACCAATTTATTTATTTAGTATACTATATATTTCATTATTATTTTAGAGTGCCCTCCTACTACTTATTTATTTAAACAAAGTTAACTGTAAAACAGCCTTGGGCAGATCCTTCAAAAGGTATTTCAGAAGAAGACATTGTTATAGAAGATGACAATTCCATGTATGATACTGTCCTTGAAGAACTTCCAGTAGGACAAGATGGAGAGGTGGAAAACAGTGATATTCATGATCTTGACCCTGTGTAGGCCTAGACTAATGTGTGTGCTGTGTCTTAGTTTTTATAGAAAAACATTAAAATGCCAAAAAATTTTAAAATAGGAAAAGACATATAAAATAAAAATACAAAATGTTTTGCACAGCTGTACAATGTGTTTGTATTTTAAACTAAATATTATGATAATCAAAAGTTTAAAAATGAAACATTTACAAAGTAAAAAAGTTACAGTAAGCTAATATTCATTTATTATCAAAGAAAGAAAAAAATTTAAATAAATTTAGTGTAGCATAAGTGTACAGTGTTTAAAGTCTACAGCAGTGTGCAGTGATGTCCTAAGCTTTCACATTCACTCACCGCTCACTTGGTGACTCACCAGAGCAACTTCAGTTCTGGAACCTCCATTCATTGTAAGTGTTCTACACAGTTGTACCATTATTTACCTTTTATTCTTTATTTGTACTGTACTTTATCTATGTTTTGATACCCAAATAACTCCCATTTTGTTACAGTTGCCTGTAGTATTCAGTACAGTACCATGCTGTACAGGTGTGTAGCTGAGGAGCAACAGACTACAGCATATAGCCTAGCTATGTAGTGAGCTATACCATCTAGGTTTGTACTTCACTACAATATTCACACAGCGAAGAAAAAGTCATCTAAGAATACATTTCTCAAAATATATCCCCATCATTAAGCAACACATGACTTTAAGTGAGGATTCATAGCAACATGGATTTTCACAGAAAACTAGTATTTAAGTAGACAGCCCATCCACTATAACTACTTTAATTATTACAGGCATGAAAATAAAATACCTATCATTGTCAATATACACAGTATCAGCATTTTTGACATCAATATTGTATGTTTTTCTGTGATATTTTAGTAATCATAAAAGGTTTATTTGCTTAACAAAGTGTGTGGCCTTTCACAGAATATAAAGTTTGGAGAGAACAGAATATAAATTTCACAGAATATAACAGAATTGTATATTTCACAGAATATAAACTTTGGAGAAGTGTAATCTATACTGATTCTTACTGACATGTATTTCTTAGGGATGCTACTACATTTTATGTCTTAGATTAGATAAAAGCATATTAGCACCCATCAAACTGAGTTGATTTGAACAATTACTTAGCCACCTACTTCTGATGCTACATTTAAAATAATTGCTTCACCTTTCTGTGACCTATTCATGTATAAACTGAGGATTATGATATCCTTCTCACAGCATTTTTGTCAATCCCTGTAAATGGCTTTGCACAGTGCTTGGCATATAGTAATTTTCCATTAATTTTTGGTTTTGATTGTTATTTTAATTTTAGTCTTGAACTCCAGTGGGATTCAATTAATACTCTTCCTGCCTCACCCAAATCAGCCTTCACACCTTGAGGATGATTGTTGATGGGGCTCAGAACCGGAGTACAGAGTATCAGTGAGCAGAGCTTTGTGTGTAATGGCTTTGTCTTTTAGACTTGCCTTTTTGGAATCCTTGTCCTGTGATTAAGAGAATAGGCACTAGTACTAACTGGCTGAGTTTGAATCTGGATTTCTCCATTTATTCGCGGTACTTAATTATGGTTATGGCAAGGGAGTACAGGAAGTCCTGTGAGTTTATGGTTTATCAATCACTAAAGAAAACTTCCCATTTTTATATTGATACCATGGGGGTTTCCATAGCAAGAGATTCACACTGACTTAAGAGCAGGGATGCTGATAGGATGTGCTTTTCTTTTGCAAAACTGAAGAAGAGCTCTTGGTAATTCAAACATATTCTCAGGCAAATTATGTTTTTAAAGAGTATATTTGGAAGCTTAAAGGGTTGAAAATTAATTTCCTTAAATCTGTCCATGCTTGAATACTCTTTAAATAGTCTTCACATACCAACACATACAAAGCCACTGGGTTAAATCACAGATAAATCTATTGTAGTAGGAAAACTACAAAAATGGCAGTGAATAATAAAACTTGGAATTTCTTCTACCTTCTTTTCTGCTATCCCCCAGTGTTCCTTGCCTGCATTGCTGTAGTGGAATCATACCCACAATTTTTGCTGTCTGGCCTGTGGAACAAGATAGAGAAAGTAGAGCACAAGCTAGTGCTCATTAGGATGTCGTCCAGAAGTTGTTCACACTCTTGCACTCACAGTGACAAAACAGACCTTAGTCAGAAACCACAGCTGGCAGCATGAAAGCTAAGAAAAGAGGCTTCCAGCTGTTTGGTGAGTTCCTCTTCTACAATCAAACTTTTTACTAAAAAAGTAGACTAGTAAAATGGGTTTGAGGGATAATTAGCAGAGTGTAATACTTTTAATAACTCTCAGTCAATTGTTTTTAATGGATGTCAATAATTCCAGCTACTCAGGAGGCTGAGGCAAGAAAATTGCTTGAACCTGGGAGACAGAGGTTTCACTGAGCCAAGATCATGCCACTGCACTCCAGCCTGGGCAATAGAGCGAGACTCTGTCTCGAAAATAAAATAAATAAATAATATGAAAAATAACATTCATGTGTTTGAAACATCATCCTGAGACTCCTTAGTGGCAACCAAACTAACCATTTCTGAATTTATGGAAAAAAAAAACAGAAATAAAGGACTATCTAAAAATACATTTTTCTATGATTACATTATCTGTGAGATAAAATATCCTTACTAATAAACTCATACACTAGCCTCCCTTCCTGGAAACACACACACTGGCTTCCCCTCTTTGAACAACAAAATATGAGCACTAACATGTATAATTCTCTTCCTTTCAATTTCTCTGGAGGGTGATTACGTATTCCTTCTTTACTTTCTGGGAGATAAAACTGATTTTCAGGTAAGAAAGCCCATTTCAGTATCATGAGACTTGAATTGTTAGAAAGTGTTTTTAGTCTAATATTCACTAACACTTACTGTTCACCATTATCAAGTTAGCACTGTAATATGAATTTTTGAGAATAATATATAATTTTGTTTAGCAGTGAATTCTGAACTTTGTGGCCTGTTTAGAATACTTCTTACTTCTTTTGAGATAATTCTGAATTATTCTGTCTTTTTGTACATGGAAAAAAATAATTGGTCCATAGTTTTATTTTATGTCTTTAGTGATTAAAAGGCATTTACTTTCTGTAATAGTTTCCTGGTTCCTGGTATTTACATAATGTAGTAATGTAAATAATATATAATTTGCATTTTATATGTAAACAAAACCTTCCATTTACATTACAAATTTTTCAGTAAAATAATTACTGAACTGAAAGTGAGTATACAATTTTCTTCCTTCATGAAACCCCATATTTAACATTTTGGGTCACTAGGGGATTATTTGGAAAGTGCATATTTGTTCAATTTCTCTATATGATATCCTGGAGGATTAAACATGGCTTTCAAGTTGCTTAATTTGCAACCACTATGCAATCTAACCACTCAATGAGCTCTTAATGCATTTGAGGTTCTTTGTAAACGCCTTATGATTGCACCGAATTTGAAAGTTGCTTAAATAATTTAAAAGAGAGAAAACTTCCTGTGTAGTCCTTCTCTTGAAACATCATGCTTTCCCCTTTCCAAACATACCAAATGATATTTCGAATAGAAAACAATCTGCAGAATATATACAATCTGTTTAATTTAGCATACCTTTTGGGAACAAAAATTAAATGCAGTCTATTTTTGTTTTAAATTATACATTTTACCATCAAATTGCTTTAAGAATTCTACAATTCATGCAATATAAGGCCTACAATAACATTAAAGCCTCTACAAAAAATGCCTCAATATGATTTTTTAAATTTTACCTTTAATAATAAGTACACATTTGGTAATACAAAAGTTGATGTTATGACACATGTAAATTACCTTGAAATTTAAAATGAAGAAAAGAGAATTTAGAAAAGATACACATAGTAAAATAATTAGTAGAAAGTAAAAGTTAACTAAGAAACTACAACATTATTTCTTCCTATCTCACATTACACACAGTTAAAATGAGAAGCAATAAATAATGTTTATTAATTATTTCTTAGAAAATTGAAACCAAATATATAGCAGTACCAGGCACACAACAGATTCTAAGTTAACAATCAAGAATAAAAGACCTATTCAGTGATGGAATTTTAAAGCCTGATTTATATTAATTTATGCTTCAGAAAAATAATTCATAAGTATAAGAAAGAGTAAATTAAATCTTGAAATTGTGACATTTTTACAATTTTGCCCCCTATATTTTTGTTATATTAATTGTTATCACTGTATTAACCTATTCTCACCCTGCTAGAAAAAAAAAAACTATCTGAGACTGCGTAATTTATAAAGAAAGAGGTTTCATTGACTCGCAGTTCCACAGGTTGTACAGGTGGCATTGCTGCGGAAGCCTCAGGAAACTTACAATCATGGCATATGGCAAAGGGGAAGCAAGCACATCTTCACATGGCCAGAAGGAGACACAGCAGAGTGAGGAGTGTTACACACTTCTAAACAACAAGATCTCATGATAATTTACTCACTAGCATGAGAACAACAAAGAATAAATCTGCCCCCACGATTCAATCACCTCCTCCAGATTCCTCCCCAAACACTGGGGATTGCAATTCGACATGAGATCTGGGTGGGGACACAGAGCCAAGTCATATCATTCTGCCTTTGGCCCCTTCCAAACCTCATGGCTTCTCACCGTTCAAAATCATGCCTTCCCAATAATCCCCCAAAGTCTTAACTTATTCTGGCATTAACTCAAAAGTTCAATTCCTAAGTCTCATTTGAGACAAGATAAGTACCTTCCACATACAAGCCTGTAAAATCAAAGGCAAGTTAATTACTTTCAAGATACAATGGGAAAAAGACATTAGGTAAATGCTCCCATTCCAAAAGGGATGAATTTGTCAAAACAAAGGGGCTACAGTCCCCACGCAACTCTGAAAGCCAGCAAGGCAGTCATGAAATCTTAAAGCTTGAAAATAATCTGCCTTGACTCCTTTTCTCACGTCCAGGTCAGGCTGATGCAAGAGGTGGGCTCCTAAGGTCTTGGGCATCCCCACCCCTCTGGCTCTGTGGGATACAGCCTGCACAGCTGTTCTTGCAGGCTGGTTTTGAGTGCCTGCAGCTTTTCCAGGCACACAGTGCAGTCAGTCAGTGGGTCTACCATTCTGGGGTCTGGAGAATGGTGGCCCTCTTCTCATAGCTCCACTAGGCAGTGACCTGGTGGGGACTCTGTGTGGGGTCTTCACTGACACATTTACCCTTTGCACAGCCCTAGTAGAAGTTCTACATGAGGGCTCTACCCCTGCAACAAACTCCTGCCTAGACATCCAGGCATTTTTACATCCTTTGAAATCTAGCCAGAGGCACCCAAGCCTCAACTCTTGCCTTCTGCATACCCACAGGCCCCAAACTATGTGGAAGCTGTCAAAGCTTGGGGTTTGTTCCCTCTGAAGAAATAGCTCAAACTGTACTTTGGCCTCTTTTAGCTACCACTGGAGCTGGAGTGGCTGGGATGCAGGGCACCATGTCCTGAGGCTGCACAGAGCAGCAAGGCCCTGGGCTTGGCCTACAAAGCAAATTTTCCCTTCTAGGTCTCCAGGCCTGTCATGGGAAGGGCTAAAACAAAGGTATCTGAAATGCCTGGAGGTATTTTCCCTGTTGTCTGGGCTACTAATATTTGGCTCCTCTTTACATACGCAAATTTCTGCAGCCTCGAATTCCTCCCGAGAAAATGAGTTTTTATTTTCCACCACATGATCAGGCTGTGCATTTTCCAAGCTTTTATGCTCGGTTTCACTTTTATATGTAAGTTTCAATTTTAGACCATCTCTTTGCAATTGCATATGAGTATAAGCTGTTAGAAGTAGCAAGGCTAATTGTTGAATGCTTTGCTGCTCAGAAATTTCTTCTGCCAGATACCCTATATCATCTCTCTCAAGTTCAAAGTTCTACAGATCCCTAGAAGAGGATCACAGTGCCACCAGTCTCTTTGCAAAAGCACAGCAAGAGTGAATTTTACTCCAGTTCCCAGTAGGTTCCTCATATTCAACTGAAGCCTCATCAGTCTAGACTTCACTGTCCATATCACTATCAGCATTTTGGCCATAAACATATAAGTTTTTTAGGAAGTTCTAAATTTTCCTTCATCTTTGTGTCTACTGAGCCCTCTAAAATGTTCCAGCTCTGCCTATTACCTGGTTCCAAAGTTGCTTCCATATTTTCAGGTGTCTTTATAGTAATGCCACACTTTTCTGGTACCAATTTTCTGTATTAGTCCTTTCTCACCCTGCTATAAAGAACTACTGGAGACTGGGTAATTTATAAATAAAAAAGATTTAATTGACTCATGGTTCCACAGGCTGTACAGGAGGCATGGGTAGGGAGGCCTCAGGAAATCTGCAATCATGATATAAGGTGAAGGGGAAGCAAGCGAATCTTCACATGGCCGGAAAGTGAGAGAGAAAAGGAGAAAGTGCTACACAGTTTTAAAAAATCAGATCCTGTGAGAACTCGCTCACTATTATGAGAACAGCAAGGGAGAAATCCATCCCCATGTTCCAATCACCTACCACCAGGTCTCTCCCCCAATAATGGGGATTAAAGTCAACATGATATTTGGGTGAGGACACAGAAACAAACCATATAAATCACAAAACAATTAGATATATATATTTTTCATACAGTTACTGTATTTTCAGATTTATCTACCTGGTTTACAGTTTAATTTGCTAGATTGGGCTATATTTTCTATCATTCTTTATAGGATACACCTAATTAGGATTGTTTCTCTTCTCTTCCTTACAGTGTTACTGTTTAGGAGTTTGTGTTAACCTAATCCTTAATCAAAAGATAACTTTTCCTCTGGCTTCTTTTAAAAATGTTCTCTTTGTCTTAAGTGATACGAAATTTACTGTGATATATCTAGATATGGTTCCCACAATTTAAAAATAAATTTTTACATCCCTCTTTCTATCTAACAATGTTAAAACAATGAGACTATTGTGTTATATATACTCTAAAATTATCTTGGCATATATAAGATGATACATATTTTTATAAATAATATTTACATATAATAATATATAGTATATAGAAATGATGTCTATAAATGAGATTTTCAAATATATATATTTGAGGTTTTTTAAAAAAATAAAAGGCATATATTTGTTACGAGGGAAGACACTTTTTTTAAAGTTCATAATAAAATAATTGGAAGTTTTGTTTCAAAAACTTCTCAAATGTACAAAATAGATTGCAAATATAGCACTATTCTATTTATGAACCATTTGAAAGTATGTTGTATACCTAATACCCTATCAGTAAAAATCCTTTTCTAAATATTACATACAAAATGCTATATTCTACTAGTCAACCTTAATACAACCATCAAGTTAGGCAATATACATTGACATGTTACTATCTAAGATTCAAAATTCATTCTAAACTTTTCAATGTCTTTTAAAGCCAGATAATTCAATTCAGAATCATGTGTTCCATTTAGTTTGCAAGTTTCTTTAGTCACCTCCAACTTCAAACAATTCTTCAGTTATTCCTTAACTTTTATGATCCAATGAATCTGAACTTCACAGGCTAATTCTTTTATTAAATGTTCCTCAACTTAGATCTGTCCAATATTTCTTCATATGATTCAGGTTTTGCCTCTTTAGCAAGAATATCACAGAATTTATGCTATATTCTCTTTGAGTCCTATTTGGTGGTGCACTATTTACATTTGTCCCAGTAGTAGTGATCACTTCAATCACTAAGTTAAGGTGTTATTTGCCAAACTACCAATCAAAAGTCACAAGTTTTTCCTTTGTAATTAATAAATATTTTATGAGGAGTTTATGTGAAACTATGTAAATTTCTTGTCTTTATAAAATTTCCAATTTATTCATGTATTAATTTATATTACTCTAGATTTATTTTCCTGTTTTATTTGATGTGTTATAATCCCTTACCAGCATGATGCCTTTGATGATTAAATTTTCTCAGATTTGGTTCACAGAAATATCTTCAGCATCTGTGTGTTTTGACATGTTTGCATCTTTTTTTGAGCAGTCTCTTGTATCAGTCACAAGAAGTTGTACCAAGATCATTGTACAGTTTTGTATAACAATCTGTATCAGCATCACAGTCTAGAGAGATTCTCAGAATCTGACACACAGTGTACAAACACTTTTTGTGACCAACTTTTTGGGATTCTCTGTGTTTTCCAGAGCTGTAAAGTAATGGCCAGATTTGAGATTTGAACCCAAAAATTAATCTCATAAACATGCTACTTTTATCATGCACATTTAACAAGGGAAGAAAATGATTCTTAACATTTAAGTAATACTTTCTAGAGTCACACACAAGTAACCAATAGAGCCAGCACACAAATCAAGTTATACATTTAATGTTTTAATAACACAGAAATAAGAGCCACAAGATCACCTGCTCTGAAAATTGCAGAATAATTGATGCTCTTTGACCATCTAGCCAATAGCAGAAAGAGGACAAGCCTGTTGGCTTTCAGATTCCACTACTTGGAGATACCAAGCTCTTCTGGGAACACCATGCCTTCTCGGTTTAGGTATTAAATACTTCAAGTGGAGGTCACTGATAAAGAAACAAATACCTTGATTTATTATATTTCACAGACCATTGTTTTGATGCAAAATCTTGGACCATTTAGAAATATTCTAAGGTTTATGACTCAGACTTTAAAAGGCTTTACATCTACTCACGGCCATGGAATTCACATATAAATGGCCAGAAACTACAGCCAATACAGATCCTAGTATGACAGCTCCTACATGTATAGAAATAGCCTAAATTATACTTCCAATAATGTATATAGAGTTGCATTAAAGTAAATCTTTTTTTTAGTTTTTCTTGTTATGAACAAGATAAACTAATGTTCATTCTAATAAGCTAATACACTTAAAATGTTAATTTTTTTATTTTTAAAATAAGTGTGTGTGGTGTTTAGATATCAAAAGCTAACATTCTAGGATTATAAAAATCAGATTCTTCTTTTATGAAAGAACAGAGACCTCAGAACTACTATATTCCCCCTAATGTCATTTTTCAGTTTTCCTCTGGATGACATAAATGAGCTGAATATGCTGAGCCAGTATTTTTTTAACTTCATATCAGTGAGTTCATTCCATGAGATTAATCTTTGGATTTAGTAAAATGTAAAGGAATTATTTAAATTAGCTTCTAAAGCTGGAGGTATACTTTGAAAATACATGTCCGAGAGTGCAAAACTAATACATTTGTTAACAGAGGTGAAAATCAGATCTGGATCTTTATTAATAATTTGATGTTAATAATTAAATTATAATCTGAAATCAAATTACAATCAAAATTATAATCTGAAATCCAAAACTAACTTTTTAAAGGACTGTTTATAAAATATAACCTTTGCTCTTCAAGAATTAGGAAAATATAAGTCCATTACAAAGTAGAATTCCTTTTATAAACCATGTCTTTCTTACTCTTAATTGCTATTCTGGAGCAAGATATCAGGAAAGAGTGAACATTCAATGTGCTTCTGTGTTCACTCCATGTAATTATTTGTTCAACAATATTTTATGGCTTTTCAAAGCAAAATGAAGAGAGTCTACTCCAAAGAGACTCTTCATAGCTTTAGATTAAATTTTCTTCAAGGAGAACAGCTTTAGATATAATTCCTTATGTTATAAAAATCTAGTCATAATTACCTTCAGTTAGAGAAGGTGGTATGAAAAATAAATGCTGATATTTAGACTCAAACTTGTGATGAATAAACTCTGGCCCTCCAGTATCCATTTCACATATTTTGGCTTCAATTCTGTGGAAACAAAATGTATCATTAGAGTGGAAGGCAACATATCTCTTAAGTTTCTGAATAATACTGAATAATGATGAAAGTAAACTGAAGCAAACTTGCTAAAACATTGAGAATAGTGGCTCAATTGTATTAGTTTCCTAAATTACAGCCATATAATCTTATATAGTAATAAATCTTTATTTGTTACTGCCAAATTTGACTGCCAAATTCTCCCATCTCAATACACTCAACTCAAAAATTATTTATTGAATAACTGCTCTATGTACCAGGCATTATGCTAGGATTATAAGAGAATCCACAACAGTGTGGGCCATAATTACTTCTCTCAAGACTCTGACTCACAATTTGAAAAATAAGACAAATTTTTAAAAAGGCAACTAACAAAGGACAAAATATAATTGTCAAATCAGTGGCAGAGAGAAATGCTCTAAAAATCTAGAAAACAAAAATACCAGTGGGATAAAATCTTATACCAAGTATTAATTTTATTCAACCATTCCCAAGCTTATGATTATTTGTGAATAACCTAGTAATGAACCAGAAAACATAAACCACAACTCCTTGATAATTAAGTCCATAGTCTTCTGGTATAAATGTAAGACAGAAAGATTTGGATGCCTATGTTAAAAGAGGACACGTGGTGAGAAATGAGAAGAAGAAATATCACACAGGTAGGACATCATGAGGACCAGAAACATGCATTTTCAAGTGAAGAAGCACTATCCCTGGACCATCTTTTCAGAGTCCTCTGAAGAGACGGGATGTCCTGGAGATAAGGCAAGTCAACCCTAACCAAGATGAGACTAAAAGGACTCAAGGCTGGGGTCACCCAGGGGCCTGAACAATAGTGATATACTTGCAGTACTTGGGTCTTAATATATAATGTAGAAAAAAAGTGGTTTGGGAAGACTTCATTAAAATCATAAAACTTGAACAGAGTCCTGAAGGAGTCCAACATAGTTCTAGAAGTACTAACATTCAAAGTAAAAGTGGGATTGTTAGTCGAGAAGAGTTAGGATTACAATTTATTTAAGTATGAAAAGCTTTATTCATGTCACAAGTTCAAAGAAGCAAATTTAGATTTTAGAATAAATCTAAAAGACTCATTGCTAAAACATAGGTCAATTCTAAGAAAACACTCAGGGTTAAGAATCTGTATCATCCATAGAAAGACAACAGGAACAGAATGAATGACAACATTTAGAAAGTATATTAATATTCTTTGGCTGCTATACCACACCACCATAGCCTGAGTTGTTTAAGTAGAAGAAAATTTTATTTATTATAGTTTTAGAGGTTGAGAAATCCAAGATCAAGGTGCCAGCCTGTGGAGTTCCTGGTGAGGGCTCTCTTCCTGCACTGCAGATGGCTACCTCTTCACTGTGTCCTCACATGGGAAGAGAGATAGCAAGCTCTCTGATATGTCTTATTGTAATGGCAGTAATCCCATCATAAAGGCCTCACTCTCATGATCTCATCTAACCCTAATTATCTTCCAAAGACTCATCTCAAAATACCATCACATTAATGGTTAAGGTTTTAACATTTGAATGGGATGGGGGTATAAATATTGATTGCATAATAGTGAGTTTTAATGAAGGGGTCTGGGCATGGGTTAGGACTTAGAATTTGTTCCTGGTATGTACTTCCTGCTTAGAGTACCTAACCTGTAGGAGTTAACAGCACTTTGGTGTGGATAAAAAGGCCTCACGATAAATTTTGCCTTGATTAAATAGGGGAATAAGATGTGGATACTAACTCGTATAATTTCCTTAAGAAAGGTGGGCAGAGATAGTGACATGGTTATATAGTTGTCTGGGTAGCTCAATCATTCTCTAGGCCTTTGAGCACTGAATTTATGCCTTAGTCTTCTCAGTTCTGTGAATCTATAGTAACTTTTTAGGAGACTTTCAAGAAACAAAAATACTTGTTTAAAATAGTAGTAGGAAAGCCAATTCTTAATAACCAGGATAAGTGGGATTTTCTAAGCAAAATAATATTTGAATGGATGGTTGTGGTGGATACTTTTTAAACATTAAATATGTGTGTTTGCATGTAGGCCTGTGTGGTGGGTGTGTGTATATATGTGTATACATACATAAAATATTAGAGTGAGAGATAAATAAAATATACATTCTATATCTTAATTTGTTTCAATTAACACTAGTTGCATATATGCATACACACGTGTGTACGTGTGTGTGTGTGTGTGTGTGTAGCAGAACGAGCGGCAGACAAAACTCCTCAGACACTGAGTTACAGAAGGAAGGGGTTTATTCAGCTGGGGGCATCGGCAAGACTTCAGTCTCAAGAGCTGAGCTCCCCAAGTAACCAATTCCTGTCCCTTTTAAGGGCTCACAACTCTAAGGGGGTGCATGTGAGAAGGTCGTGATTGATTGAGCAAGCAGGGGGTATGTGACTGGGGACTGTGTGCGCTGGTAATTAGATCGGAACAAAACAAGATAGGGATTTTCACAGTGCATTTCTATACAATGTCTGTAATCTATAGATAACAGAACCAATTAGGTCAGGGGTGGATCTTTAACTACCAGGCCCAGGGTGCGGCACTGGGCTGTCTGCCTGTGGATTTCATTTCTGCCTTTTAGTTTTTACTTCTTCTTTCTTTGGAGGCAGAAACTGGGCATAAGACAATATGAGGGGTGGGCTCCTCCCTTATGTGTATACATTTATATAATTTTTTCTACTGTTACACTGATATGTGATGGCTCATTATCCTGACAAAAAGCCCTGGCTAGTAAATAAGTACTTTTTGTGCATATTGCCACAGAATGTTTCTGCATCTGTCTTACTCAACAAACTACTTAACTTAGTACCTCTGTCAAGATTCACTGCCCCTTTTGCAATAGTATAGTTACGAAGAGGTAAAGTTAAACCATTAAGAGTAACTCCTGTGGTGTTCAGGTTTTCAAGTCACTCAGCTTAATTATGTTTTCCCAAGGGATGGAGAAAAATGAATTCTTGATGCAGTGTTCAGCTCTAGAGTTGATCCTGAATATTTCCGCTTATCACAATGGTATGGGAGACTCAAGAGATTACTGCGTTTTTCCATTACTTTACAGTAATATCTGTGAGACCAAGTAGGGCAAATTAAGGGGAGTAAGGTGGGTAATTTTATCCTAAATAGCTAAAGTAATAAAAGACAGAGTTGTTTGGAACAGAGGTAGGGAAAATCAAAAATACTTACAGGAGGGAAAAGTAATGACCATTCAAAACGTGAGTTAGCAAAGTCCACGGAGAGTTATCATGAAGTAGTAGCAGAGATATCAAAACAATTTGAAAACAAATGTTATGATTTTTCCAAATTTCTTTTGGCTGTAATATCCCAGATAAGTGCAACCCAATTCCAAAATGACAGTCCTTATAACAACCCTCAAAAAAGAAGAAATTTCACACTTCTGGGCCTGTGGAAAAATTCACCTGGAAAATAGGATGCTATTGTAGACTCCATCTCCAGCTCTCTGCCTCCAGTTATTTCTGTAGATCTAATTCATTCTTCTCTCAGCTAACAGTTTATCAGTTCTAATTATGCTTACCTACCTTCAATCTCTGTAAGTTCATATCACATATGGTTTTAGTTGTCATGATACCACTTCTTGCCCTGACTTTACATGATCTTTCCTCTGATTCTTTAATGCCTCAATTCTCAGTTGATTGGGAAAAAATATGAATTTGCTCTAGCTGGGATAGCTATTCATGCCAGTTCAATCAATTATATGTGGAAGTGGGATCATGTGGTACCAACTTGACTACTTTGCTGCTGCTATGAATGTTTTGTTTCAGGCCAAAGTATAGTTATTTCACAACGTGTTTTCAATTTCATGAATCGTATTTAAGACAACACTAATCTTTGTAACAAGGACATTTCTGCCACCTTTACCATCATCTATAAACTAATTATCTACCTTGGATTGCTTTTCTTCATCACCACATAGCAGGCACTACAGTGACTATTTTTCAGAAAAGAGCAACGAGCCAATTAAGATAACATGAGCTCTATTTCCAAGCCAACTATATATATATCATGTGACCTTGATTATGTTATGTAAACTTACTGGTCTGTAGCTTTTTGTTTGTCTGTTGGTATTTTAATGACAATGTGGTTGGAAGCCCACAAGCTGCCCATCTGTATGTTCCCCTAGAGGTTTGAGCAGCGGAGCACTGAAGAGGTGAGCCACTTCCCCTTCACACACCTGGCAAGGGAGACAAGGGAACTTTTCACATTTTACTACTATTTGATCCAGTAATCCCACTGCCAGGTACATACTCAGACAAAAACAGATCATTCTACCAGAAAGACATGTACACTCTTATGTTCATCACTGTGCTATTTACAACAGCAAAGACATAGAATCAACTTGGTGCCTCTTAATGGTGGACTGGATAAATAAAATGTGGTACATATACACCATGGGATGCTACACAGTCATTAAAAACCACAATCATGTCTTTTTCAGCAATATGAAGCCTGAGGCCATTATGCTAAGCAAATTAACACAAGAAGAGTAAAACAAATACTACATGTTTTACTTATGGTTTTAAGTGTGTAAGCTAAACATCAGGATTTTATGGACTTAAAGACGGCCATATTAGACACTGGAGACTACTAGAAAGGAGAGAGAGGTAGAGGGACAAGAATTCAAAAAAGAAAACCTAACTGTTGTGTACTATGCTCAGTACATGGGTTAGGGATCATTTGTACCCCAAACCTCAGCATCACACAATATACCCAGGTAAAAATCCTGTACATGTACCCCTGAATCTAAAATAAAAGTTGAAAAAATAAAGAAAATCAGTAACTTATAATCATGTTGAGAACATCACTCTCTCCAGCTACTAAAGGAGTATAATGAATTTAAGACTCCTTCAAAAACTTATTACCAGCAAATTGTAATTATTTTATCTTTCAAGTGGTTCTTTGGACAGCCTCACTCACATGACTTTTGTTTGATTTCACTTTAAGTTCACCTAATATGAACAGCATTTTTCCTAGGGGCTCTCTGTCAAAAAAAAAAAAAAATCTGGCAGAATTGTTTAATATCATGGCTGCCTGAGGCAGCAGATAACAATTGGTCCAAGTGAATAACTAACAAAAAAGTTGAAAAATAAGATGTCCATATGATAGCAGCAGAAGGCAGAAAAATACCTAGGGAGATAGGGGTGGGTCCCCAGTGAAGCTCCACCTCCAAGCTGAAGACAGTTCAAAGCCTGAAAGCCAGGTTATAAGTGAAATCTGCTGACATGATTGAGAATCTGTCTTCCCATTTGGCATGGTTTCCTCTGATCCCCACCCTTCACTTATTTTTCATATACCTACCTTTTCCCTTCCTAATTGGTTTTCTATACTGCTGTCCCCACCTTTGAGTGCTGTCTTTGCTTTAGTCTTTCTTTGCATACTCAAACCAATCAGCACAGACTCCCCTATTTTGAGCCCATAAAAGCCTCAAACTCAGCCACACTGAGAGAAACTATCCAACTGTGGGGGCAGGAGATCACTTCTCTCCATTGAGAGCTGTTCTGTCGCTCAGTAAAACTCTTCTCTATCCTCTTCATTCTAGAATCGTCAGCATATCCTCATTCTTCTTGGACATGGGACAAGAGGTCGAGATCCACCAACACAGGTACAAAAAATAACACAAGTAGGGTGAGGCACTCCTGGCACAGCTGTGGGCTAAGCTGGTGCATAAGCCAGACTCGGCCAGACTCAGGAGGGCAGGGCACCTCCTGTGGCAGGTTGTGTGCCCAAGTGAGACCAAGGTAGGGGCATTGTTGTTGACTAGAGGTCCCCAGCTGGCAAAGAGGCCAAGAAAAATGCTGCATCACACGAGGATTTCAAAAATTTGTGACATATTCTTGAGAATATGCTGTGACACACAAATGAGTAGGGCTGTGTGCATGGCAAGAGCTGTGCTCATGTACAGAAAAGACCTGAGAAGGCCTTAAGGTCTCACCTCTGGCTGACATTATGCTCTGTGGAAGCATGAAGTAAAGGCTAAGGCTGAATTGCAAATTGATCTCCTGTGTTAAAGGTGTGCCCACTCTGCATATATAGTCTCCATCAAAGACTTGGAGATGTATTGGTTCCAAGCATCTAAAGAAATTACTGTCTAATCATTAGCTATTAACTAATGTAAATGAGCAAAGACTTCAGTAGCAACATATAACAAAGAATACAGACTTTACAGAACTATTTCAAAAAAGTCACTAATCAATAAATGCTGAAAACAACAAATAACCAAAACAACAAAACTCATATAGAGTTGCTGCATTATATTGTTTGAATGCTCATTTTTCAACTATGTTATTAGATATGCAAAGAAAAAGAAAAAATGACCAATATACATAAATAAGACAAATTAATAAGTAGAAATATTCCCTGAGGAAGTCTAAATGTTGAAGTTCTAGAATAAATACTTCATTTTAGCAATTTTAAGTATGTTCAAAAAACAAGAGAAACATATCTAAAAATACAAAGGAATATATGAGAATAATGTCTCCAGTAATAAAGAATATCAACAAATATATATGAGTTATTTAAAAAAAGAAACAAATAGAAATTTAATCCTGATCAAAATAATTAATTTACACACACAAGGGGTTCAACAAAATCCAATATGGTTAACTCAAATAGATCCACAATAGACACATAATAACCATAATTTCAAAAGCCATTGGCAACAAAGGGAGTCAGACTCTAAAATATTTGAAGAGATTTATTCTGAGTCAAATATGAGTGACCATGACCTGTGACACAGCTCTTAGAAGACCCTGTGAGTAGGTGCCTAAAGTGGTCAGGGCAAAGCTTGGTTTTATACATTTTAGCAAGACATGATCAATACATTGAAGCTATGTATTGGTTTTGTCCAGAAAGGCAGTACAACTCAAAGTGGGGGCTTCCAGGTTATAAGTAGATTTAAAATTGTTCTGATTAGCAATTTGTTGAAAGAGTTATTATCAATAGAAAAGAATTATAAGAGGCTGTGGAAACAGAAGTTATATCACGCAGATGAAGCCTCCAGGTAGCAGGCTTCAGAGAGATTAGACTGTAAATTATTTTTATCAGACTTAAGGTTTGTGTTAATATTAAGTGTTGGTTGGCTTTTTCTGAATTCTAACAGATAGAAGGGCACAACTGTTACCAATGCACCAGGGATTTGATCTAGGTCCTGCTGCTTGCCACACAGAAAGTCAATCACTGAGATGATGATCACTGCCAAGGAGGAAGGCTTTAATTGGATGCCGCAGCCAGGGAGATGAGAGCTCCACCTCAAGTCCATCTCTCTGACTAATTAAAATCAGTGGTTTATACAGCAGGAAAATAAATGTAACACTGTGTAAGAAAACAGGAACTAGGGAGGGACAAGGGAGCAATCATCATGGATGAGGGGTCCAGCATTTCACTGTCCAGATGCAATGATCTGGTGTCAGTTCTCTGATACTTCTTCTTGAGAGGCCTGAAGGTCATTTCCTGAGGAAGGAACTCAGATAAAACAAATGTAAGTTTCAAGCTTTAAGACCAGAAGGATGAATTTCTATGTTTATCAAAACAACACAACTCTCTGCAGGACTATTGGGTCAGTTTTTGGCCCCCCTTTATATTTATCAATTCCTCAATCATGGGGAATCTGGTCACTGATTTTTCTGGCTGCTTCATGCTGAAGAAAGTCATTGTGAGCCACTCCATACCATGGATGACCTTGTGGCCACCTAGGAATCAAAGGCTAATCAACATTACAGTTTTCTACTAAAACACAATCTTTTTCTCTCCAGTTCACTGGCTTCCAGCAAAGACAAATCACAGCAGGATTAATCTACCTACAAAATAAGATTTGCCTGATTACCCAAACAAAATGTGACAAGAAACATTGTCCATAGAGGCTCTCATAAATTGACTTTTCTTGAACTTATCACAAGGCAATTTAATCAAAGCACAGGAAAAATAACCAGTTCTTCTAGTTCTGTTACATTATAAAATAAAACAGGTTCTTATTAAACATACACAAACAATGCACATTGCCATGATTTAAGAATATTCACAAATAGTTTACAAATTTTAGAGAAATTAGGCAGAGGGAAAAATATGCCTCAAATTCTTTTTACAAAAGTATACTCTACTCAGTATATTTAAAGCATATTTAAAGGCTATAAATTGCTGAAAAGGCAAAAATTCTCCAAAATCTATACAACAAAACAAAAAGAATTTCAAAGGAAAAAAAGACATAAAAGATTATTTCAGTCCTCCATTACTTCAGGCCATGAAATCAACTCCTACTCTGATTCATATTGGTTTAGCAATGTTTATGAACACAAGAGCCTTTCAATTAATTAGTGCACTGGAATTTCTCCTTTAATCCAATGTCACAATCTCCAAAGTTATCAGCAATCTACATTCAAGTGACTTTTTAATGAACTCCTCCAAAGAAGCAAGCTTTGGACTATGGCTGATTATGTCACATTTTTGAGAAGGATCAACCTGAAACATCAATTGAGAATGACAAAAGTCTTAAGATAGACATAGTTAAAGACACAGTCGACAAGGAAATTTGGTTATTTCTGGGATATACAGCAATTTAAAATAATAATCATTTTTACTGAAAACATATATTAAGATATATTAGAATTTTAGGAATCTCATACAATCCTGGAACACATATTATCAGCACATCTATATAAATATATCCCAACGGAAGCTAAACACCACCTCAGATTTGACAATGCTTCCTACATAATTCTAACAAAACAAAAACTGTAATATAAGACTAATATGTGTCTCTTGGTCTTCAAGAAACCTAATGTCCAAAAAAACAGTTTGAGGTCAAAAAGCCCAAATTTAGAACTTGAAATTTTGCTATTGGAAAGTTGGCCAAATATCAAAGTTTTCAGACCCTTGATATCAGAAAATTGAATCATGAGTTGTTATAAAGTAGTCATTCATTTAGCAAAAGTGATAAAAATATTTACCTTTTGATAGACAGGAGACTCAGTTTCCCAGAAAATAAGACCTAATGAAGACAGTTGAGGCCAACTTAATCTGTCTCTCCCTGCTCTATTCTGTACCTCCAGTTTTCTCAGAAGATAAAATCTTTTATCTCTTAATATTACACATTTTTTCAAAAGAGAAAAAGAAATATTTTTATAGTGTATTTTTAATGATAAAGCTAATTTAATAAAATCTTATAAACAAATCTATGTAATTTTAATTAGTTTGACCATAAGGTAAGATTTCCATAAATGTTCTATAACAATTGTCCATTTCTATTAGAGTAGCTGATTGCTTCAAGAAAACCTTTTTATTTCAACACATGGGCCCAGACATTGGACTTGCATCAGGGTGCTTTTAATATTAAGGTTTAACTTATAGAAACACTGAACTAATCTTATCCCTCAAAATTAGCCCTTGTGATTTCATGTACACACCTCTTCTGTGATAGTCCCTGGGCCTAATGGGATTAGATAGTTTTAATTTCTGGCCTTGTGTCTCACAAAAACAGTTTATTTTGATTGTCACCTTCTCCCAAGTCTGAAGATGAGGCTTCAAAGGGTATCAATACTCAAGATTTAGTAGGAATTGGCGCCTTTTTCAGACTCAAGAGTCAAAGTCCTGTAACTTAATAGCACTAAAATCAGTTAATAGAATATTTATACTACAGAAAGTCCTATCATTCTCTCTACCCTGTTACAAATTATAAAATTGTGATTTGTTTATTAATTACTGCCTGTATCATATAAAGTAGTGAGGTTACTCATTGCATATGTCTAATCTCTAGCATTCTAGTGACAGAACTGTGAGCAAAACCATAAAAAACATGATAGCTCCTATGCCAAACTTACCAAAGTAAGAAAACTAACTTTTCTCCCCATCACTAAAAAGTGGTAAGTGGGCCGGGCGCGGTGGCTCAAGCCTGTAATCCCAGCACTTTGGGAGGCCGAGACGGGCGGATCACGAGGTCAGGAGATCGAGACCATCCTGTCTAACACGGTGAAACCCCATCTCTACTTAAAAAATACGAAAAACTAGCCGGGCGAGGTGGCGGGTGCCTGTAGTCCCAGCTACTCGGGAGGCTGAAGCAGGAGAATGGCGTAAACCCAGGAGGCAGAGCTTGCAGTGAGCTGAGATCCGGCCACTGCACTCCAGCCTGGGCGACAGAGCCAGACTCCGTCTCAAAAAAAAAAAAAAAAAAAAAAAAAAGGTGGTAAGTGCAACTGCTGGAAAATTAGTATCAGGATAATAATCTCCTTTCACTTAAATACTATACAACAAAACAAGGACAAACTAAGAAAAAACACAGTAATTCCTTTTCAGCTATTTAAAAGAGCATTATCACATATTACCAATACTGGTTTTTAGATTCAGTACTGTCAACTGATTAGGTAACTTTCACCAAAATAATCTTAAAACCGGTGTAACATTTGTACATATTTTGTTTTCAAGTACAAACACAAAGACCCATCAGAGATAAACAGCTTAGGATCAAAAATCAATAGAAAGTATCACATTTTTAGAAGATTATTACTACTTAGTCCAAGCAAGTGGCACTTCATTTTAATAATAGTCAATATAATGAAATTAGTTTCAGATAGTTTCCAATCAATACAATTTCCTTAAGGAGAAGACCAATATTTGCTGAACATTACAACTTTGTACCCATACCCATATCACAGTTTCTCCCCATTAAAGGAAAAGTACTGAAATCAACTCATATTATTAACAGAATTGAATTATCTTGGAAAAAAACACATTTAAACTCTTCGAATCTCATCTACTTTTCTAAATAACAAACTATATAATATACTATTTCTGCTCAGAACTTGTAAAAATCAGTCTTTTTTACCCCAGGAACCTTAAAGCTCTTCTAGCTCTCTAGATCATCAGAGGGGGGAAAAAAAAAAAAAAAAGGAAATTTTAAATGACTGGTGTCCTCTATAAATATTTGCAGGTTTGGCAATGGTAGCTTAGGGATTCTAGATAAATAGAACAAATGAGGAGTTTATTATAGAAATGCATAGGAAACAAAATGACTATTCATAAACTAAAGTAAAATTATATTATTTCAAACCAAAAAACATCAATGGTTTTATATATATGTATACATAAGTAAAACACAAAAAAGAAAAAAAAAAGCAAAGAAATAAAACTTAGAAGCAAAAGCAAATAAATAGGAGACCAACCCCAAATTTTTCTCCTACTCAGTTTACTTTGAAGGCTAAAATGTTACAGAGAGCCTTAAAAAAAGAAAACATGATACATATTTTGTTCCTGGTACACAAATTAATGTCTAAATCCAATACCCCTTTACATTTTATGCAATTAAGAAATTCATTTAAGTACGAGACCATTAAGTACTTTAGTGCTAAGACTATCTATGCAGGAGAGCAAAGAGAGTATAAAACAAAGGAATGCAAACATTTATGTGAAATTTGACTGTATGTTAAATCTTGCTTCATAAGAATTGCCAAACTGCCAATGTATTTCATTATAATATATTTTTTTAATTTACCTTCATCAAGACTTAAACTTTAAATATGACCAAGGTTAATTAGTCAAATTTCTCAAATTTTCTATCAGGTTTTACAGAATATTTTATTATCTAAAAGTTTTTCAATTTTCTATTTATGTTTTATGTGCATGAAGATAGACACACAGAACAATGGAAAAAAAACACTATACATGACTTACATAGATCAACTATGACATGCCTCACTGTGACATACCCGGGCTTTATTTTCAGACCCAGATTTTCTTCTTCTTCTTTTTTTCCTGTAAATAACCAGTCATTTTACTCCAAGACATAAAAAAATTATCATACAAAATCCTTTCTCATACAAAATTATTCTCCTTTCTTTATATATATATATATATTTTTTTTTTTACTAAAAAAGTACATCTTGATAATTATAACTTTCTTCACATTTCTCTCCTCAATTTTCTGGTTCCCTTTTACCTTGTTTAATAAATAACTTCTTCAAGCTCATAAATTGAATTAACTTTTAGATAACTTCTCAATTAGACAACTTTTTTTTTTCTTACTAATAACATATCTTTTTAACACATAATATATACAAAATTAATTATCTATTAACTATAATTCTTATCCTTAGTAACATTAAATTTTAGTGAAAATCTAAGAAGCAAGAAATTCTGAACTGCCTATCAGATATCAGCACTTTATAAATAATAAAAATTCCATACTTTTAGTTATAACCCTTTCTTAATTGGAAATGACCCAGATTTCCAATAAGTATCAAAATAATTTTAAGATTTTAAGTTACACAAAAAGCTCATGTATTGTACTTACCTATTTACATTTTACTTATTTTTAGCAGTTTATTTAGATTATCTATGCATAATTTATTTTCTCATTACCTTTTTTCCTTTTTTTCTTTTTTGAGACAAAGTCTTGCTTTGTCACCTAGGCTGGAGTGCAATGGCATGATCTTGACTCACTGCAACCTCTGCCTCCCAAGTTCAAGTGATTCTCCTGCCTTAGCCTCTCGAGTAGCTGGGATTACAGGCATGCACCATGACGTCCAATTAATTTTTGTATTTTTCGTAGAGATGGGATATCATCCTTTTGCCCAGGCTAGTCTCGAACTCCTGACCTCAAGTGATCCACATGCCTCGACCTCCCAAAGTTCTGGGATTACAGGCATAAGCCACTGCACTGGGCCATCTTTTATAATCTGTGAATATCAGGTGTTCAGCTAAATAAGAGCCTTAATGTTAACAGCATGGATATTTCAACAAATAGCTCAGAAGATTTTGCTGTTTTTATTAAACAATAACATTAAATTAGACTTACCCAAAAATTCACACAAATATAATTTTGTTCTGTCTGGGTTTATAGTTTTATAATCTTCTGTGACAGACCCTCATATCTCAAAATATGTAGCAAAAACAAATATAAAACCTTGACAAAAATGTATATTAACAATTCTGAAGACTCTTCTATTTTTTATTTTACCAATAATTTTAAAGACATTTTAATTTTTATTTTACTAATAATTTTAAAGCCAGCTTGTTTTGTTAAATTTACTTAATTCATGTGAACTTCAAAATTGCTTGCACTTATTTACTTATGAGCCCTCTTTTATTTATAAGCCAATTTTATAGACACAACATATAGCAATAACTATGCATACAAATAAGTACATCTAAATGTGTTTATTTTCAGTCCCGGATTTTTCTTCTCTTTTTTTTTTTTTTTTTTTGAGATGGAGTCTCTCTGTGTCGCCCAGGCTGGAGTGCAGTGGCACGATCTCGGCTCACTGCAAGCTCCACCTCCCGGGTTCACGCCATTCTCCCGCCTCAGCCTCCGAGTAGCTGGGACTACAGGCGCCCGCCACCACGCCCGGCTAGTTTTTTGTATTTTTTTTTAGTAGAGACGGGGTTTCACCATGTTAGCCAGGATGATCTCGATCTCCTGACCTCGTGATCCACCCGCCTCGGCCTCCCAAAGTGCTGGGATTACAGGCTTGAGCCACCGCGCCCGGCCGGATTTTTCTTCTTCTCCTTCTTCTACACACACACACACACACCCCCAATAGGTTTAACTTGGAACTCTAGCCATGATATGGCAATACAAACTCACTAGTCTGCAAACATATTCACATATGAATTTTGGTAGTCCTGTTAGGTAATCACGTGAAGGCTGTGAACTAAAAGTTTGGGTAAAGAAATTTCCATGGCAGTTTTATTTTTAAAGGCTAAACTTCCCTAGACTCCAAGGAGCACGAGGGCCAAACAGCAACACAGAAGACCACCACCTGGAACTTACCAACCAGGCCCAACACTGCTTAGAACAGCAACATAAAAACCTGGATACAGAGAACTCCATCCCACTTTCTCATTCAACACCAAACTCCAGGTTCCAAAGTATATTGGGGTCAAACAGTATTACAAAATATCAAATTTACTGATTTCTATTTTCACATGAATATATCAAACACACACAATTACCAAAACACAATCCATCTGCTGCAGCAAACAAACAAGTCCCAGTAGTGTCCAAACTGAAACAGTCATAATGTTTCCTCTCTCCATCAGTTGGTCCCCATCAAACTCAAATTCCTGATTTAGAGCAGTTTATCCTGCTGCCTGGTATTCAAAAAAGTCACTCACTTGCCCAGACATACACACAATTACAAACAAGCTCCAAAGAGTGTCCATACTGAAACAGTGAGGGTACTTCCCTCGCAATCGCTGGGCTTCTTCAACCTTCAAATGAAGATTCCTTTAAATTCCCAGATTGAAAGGAGTATATTCTACTATCTGGGTGCATAAAGATCACTCACCTAATCCGGATTCAGATGTCAAATTTCAAAAGCAGTTCTAAGGCAATCAGGAATGCATTTGGGGCCAGTTGTGGTAGTGTCAGAGACAGACTGAAACTCACCTCCACCCAAAATTGGGTGCCCAACTGCTTTGGAGGGCTTCTGAGAATCCCAGCTCAAAGCAGCCAAGCCACAGGCAATGTCTTCCTGGTCAGGAAACCACAATCTGTCACTGAAACTTCAGGGGTTTGGTCTAGGTCCTGCTGTTTGCTACATAGATAGTCAATTACTGAGACAATGATTATTGTCAAGGAAGAAGGCTTTATTAGGGTGCTTCAGCCAAGGACATAGGAGCTCAGGCTCAAATCCAGTTCTGTGACCCACTAAAACCAGGGGTTTATATGGCAGAAGAAATGCAACCATGTACAAGAGATAGGAAGTAGGAAGCGGCAGGAAAGCAATCATGATGAATCAAGAGTCTGGCATCTCATTGTCTGGATGTGATGATGGGTTGAGTTTCAGTTCTTTGATACTTTTTTTGAGAGGCCTGAAGGTCATTTCCTAAGGAAAGAAGTCAGATAAAACAAAGATAACTTTTAAGCTTTAAGACCAGAAGAGTCAATTTGTAAATTATTAAAAAAAAAAAAAAAATTAAAAGAAATTGCGGGACAATTGGATTGGTTTCAAAATGAGGCCTCTCTGACCCCACCCTCCCATCATGGCCTGAACCAGTATTTCAGGTTAAATTTACAGTGCCTTTGCTGAGAAGAATGTCCATTCAGATGGTTGCAGGGGGGCTACTGAATTTTATTTTTGGTTTACACCAGAGACAAAGAAAGATCTTGAAAATAGCAAGAGAGAAGTGACTCAAAACATACAAAGAACTCTCAATGTGATTGACAAATAATTTTTCATTAGAAGCCATAAAGTCAGAAGGCCATAGATGACATATTCAAAGGGATGAAAGAAAAATTATTAACAAAAAAATGTTATTTCCAGCAAAAAAGAAATAAGTTATTTTAAAATGAAGAAGAAATAAAGACATTCCCAAATGAACACATCCTGAGAAATCATGACCAGCAGGTCTATATTACAAAAAGCACTAAGGAGAGCCCATGAGGTGGAAAGCAAAGGATAAGACACAATAGATCAAATTCATATGAAGAAATATTGCGTACCAGAATGGTAATTACATAGATAAATATGATATAGAATATAAATGTAGGTTTGGGGCAGTACTTTTTTTTCTATTTGATTTAGAAGACAACTGCATAAAGGAATTTATATATGTTGATTTTGATACAAAAAGATGTGCTTTGTGTGACAATAATAGTAGAAAGGACAGTGGGGAATACTATAGAGGAGCAAAGTTTTGGTATTCTATGGAAATTAAGCTAATATTAATTTGAACAATGTTATCAGTTAAGATGCTATTAATAATAACCTCTAAGGCAACCACTGAGAATTAACACAAAACATATAGTAAAATAAACAGCAAATTAAAATGATTTACAAGAAAATATCTAACAGAAAATAAGGTGTTAATTTTGGAAGAACAAAACAAAAATGATGTAAAATATAGAAAATGAATATCTACATGTCAGATGTAATTTCTACCTTAATGGTAATTACATTGAATATAAATAGATTAACGCTGTAATCAAATGGCAGAAATTGGCAGAATGTATATAAAAAAGAAAAACGAATTATATTCTGTCTTTAAGATACACATTTTAAAATCAAAGACACAAATAGATTGAGAGTAGAAAAATTTTAAAAGATATACCATGCACAATATAGTCAAAACTGAACTGCAGTGGTTAAACTACTATTAGGCAAAATAGAATTTAAGACATAAATTCATACTAGGGACAAAAAAAGACATTTCATTTTTATTAAACTTTTATATTTTTTGATTTCAATAGCTTTAGGGGTACCTTTGACTATAGCACACTTCCCACTTGCCCCTAAGTTCTAGTCAAGGACGTTTGGCCCCACTCAAGATAATATCACAAATCTTAGTCGGGAGTTTCTCTCAGCCTGTGACCACTGCCGGAGTTACCTGGCACACATCCATGAGGTTCCTCTATGAGGTAGGATTGAGAATGGCTTCCCTCCATCCCTGCTGGGGTCTGGGAGTGTATCCAAAGTATGTCCTTTTGTTGCTCCTTATCATATACTTCCCACATCTCACTAAATCAGCTCCACCACTGGGTAGGGTTAAGGCCTTCCCCCATGGCCTACATTGCCTGGCTCCTCAGTAGGAATGTGAATCATAGAGAAAGTTTCTCTGGAGACAGTTTTCCACATGGTTCATTATATAGGCTGCTGCCCATTGCTTCTTTCAAAGTGTTTGTGGTTTCTTTCCATTTTTCTACTGAGTCCCTGTGTTGCTCCTTGGATAAAAAGTTTACACTATGAATCTGTACACACTATTTTGTCTTTCCTAATAGGAGAGTTATCCTAAAAACACCTCCGATCCACCATCTTGGAAAAACAAGAGAATGACATTTTGTAATGAAAATGGGTTAATTCTTCAGGAAGATAAAACAATTATAAACAAATATGCACATAATAACGAAGTCAAAAATTACATTCAGCAAAAACTGATGGGATAGAAGGGAGAAATAAACAGTTCAACAATAATAGTTGGAGACTCTAATATCACTTGATAAATAAAACAACTATACAGAAGATAAATAAGGAAGCAGAAAACTGTACAACATCATTAACCAACTAATAGACACATAGATTATTCTTCCCAACAAGAGGATAATACACATTCTTTTCAAGTGCATATGCACAAGCTGTGAACATACTGAGTATGAAATTAAGACAACAACTTACTATAGCATAAAAATAAAAAAATACTTAGGAATAAATATAACAATGTTTTCAAGACATACAGAGGATACTTCTACTTTCACTGAAAACAACTGAAGAAAACATATATAAATGGAATGACATCCTATGTTCATGTATGGGAAGAATTAGTAATTTTAAGGTGACAATACTCTCAAAATTGATTTGGTAATTCAATACAAACTCTATTAAAATATCAATTGCCTTTTGTTGCACAAATACTTAAGTTGATCTTAATATTTATGTAGAAGACAAGGGGATCTAGAATAGTCAGAACAATCTTGAAAATAAGAACAAAGTTGGAGGACTCACAATATCCAGTTTAATAACCTGCTATTATAGTATTAAAGACTATATTTAAAAGTATTAATACTATATTATAGTATTCCATGCTATATTTTTATGTACTGGTATAATGGTAAACATTTAGAATAATCTTCAAGCATTCTCTGAAAATTAAATGATGAAATAATAGTCTTTTCAACAAATGGTGCTGGAATAACTGAATATCCACATGCAAAATAATTATGTTAAATATCTACCTTCTATTAAATGTAAAAATTAACACAAGTGAATCAAAGACCTAAGTGTAAGGTATAAAACTACAGCTCTTGCATGGGGTAAAAGCTTGTAATATTTAATTAGTAAATAATGTCTTAGATATGATACCCAAAACACAAAAACCAAAATAAAAATTAAATAAATTAAGCTTCATCAAAATTAAAAACTTTTGTGCTTCAAGCGATTCATTCAAGCAAGTGAAAAGGACAACCCTAGCATTTGAGAAAATTTTTGGAAATCATATATATGAAAAACGACTTGTATTTGGAACACTTAAATAATTCCTATAACTCAATTAAAAGGCCAAATAATTTAATTAAGTTTGGGCAAAAGATTAGAATGGACATATCTCCGAAAAAGATACACTAATGGCCACTAAGCATATGAAAAGCTGCTCAATGTTGTTAGTTATTAGGCAAATGCAAATTACAATCACGGTGAGATACGACTTCACACTCACCTGAATGGCTATAATCATCAAATTATAGTCATAAAATTTTCACCATAATAAATATATAAAATTGTATTATATGAGTTATCAAATTCACCCAAGGTATTGCCTATTTGCTCTGTATTTACTAAATTATATTTAAAAGTAAAAGAGTATTGCTATTCTGAAAACTTTATTTCTTTCCACTTTATTTCAAGATGGCCAGCTATTAGTAATAATTTATACTATCTACTACAATGATTAATTATAGCCTAAAATGAATTAACTTTGGTCATAGTTTTATATATGTTGCTTTTATATGTATCATAATCCATAGGATAATTTAAGATTACTAGTTTGCAAATAAATAGGTGAAGTGACAGACCTTTTTGCTGTGTGTAAGCTGCATTCAAAACATTGATGGAAAGTATACTGCACACAATACATATCAATATTTAAACTCAGATAGTTCTAAAACCCAGATTTCTCTTTATGGAGTTCTGAAAATTTGAAAAAGTGACATCTCATGTGCTGGACATCAAGTTTTTATAGCACCATGGGATTTTGTGAATTGAAAAATCACTGGACCTGCAAACAGCGTTTTGTATTTATCAACTGTCTGCCTTCAGGAAAATAAACTTCCACCTCTGTCACACGCTGTCTACTTTTAGAGGTGTTTATTAGGCTTTAATTGTTGAAGTACAAATGACATTTATGTTTTCACTTCCAGTTCATTCTTATTTGAGTAAATTTCAAATGTTCTCATCACAAAAATATTAGGTACTTGAGTGATGGATATGTTAACTAGCTTCATTTAATTATGCCACATTGTATTTATAAATATATAACATAATTTTTTACCCCATAACTTTATACACATTATCAATTTACATTTTTATAAAGTCTTACTTATTGGTGAAAGTTATACACAAAGTTTTCATAATTGAATTGTGTGAGTGCATCAGCTGCTTTAGGAAGGTGACATTCTTCTTACATGCTGGAAATGAGAACACATATCTGTGAATAACCATTATGGAATTTCAGCTGATATTGTTGGAAATTCGGGTGAAAAAAAATTGAAATAGACTGCCATATCTGATACAGAAACTGGGCAGCCAAAGTCCTGTTGTTCTAATTGGGGTAGGGGTCAAAATGAAAATAAAGGCAAATGTACAAACATTATGTGTAATCATTTAAACATTCAGTAAAATAATAGCGATCTTAATAGCCACAATTTGTTGAAAGTATGTTCTGCAATA
Source organism: Theropithecus gelada (assembly GCF_003255815.1). Lineage (NCBI taxonomy): Eukaryota > Metazoa > Chordata > Mammalia > Primates > Cercopithecidae > Theropithecus > Theropithecus gelada. The sequence continues at coordinate 77,446,424 of NC_037677.1, read as the reverse complement.
AACCCTTTATTATTTGGTTTAATATGTATAACACCCATGTGAGATGAGTGTTACTGGTAACATACCAAAATTTCAGATGAGAAAATAAGAGTCAGAAAAGTTAAGAATTTTTCTTTAATAACACAAATTTAAGAAGTATGGGCAATGGACCCAAGATTTAAAATCACACGCATTTGATTTTAAACCCATAATTGTATCTGCTGTGATGTACACCGAATGATTGTTGTGATACACTTCTTTGCAACTACAAGCAGTTCTCACTCGAATAATGTAATTTCGATCCTCACTAATATATTGTGAGAGGTCTAGGGAGTGGTAATGTCCTTCCCTCCATTCATCTATCTCCTAACTGGTAGGAATTCTCTATTAGCTATTCTCATTATATTGGTGAAAAAATGGATGAATGTGAGAGATAGTTTAAGGGAATAGTCAATAGTATTGGAAAATGATTGAATTTTGTTGAACAGTGGTTAAGATTGGAAATTAGTTTTGAAAAAGTAAAAAAAAAAAAAAAATCTAAGGAAGGCTGTGTTTTAGTAATGTGTTTTTTGTGTAAAGTGCTATCAGATGTGTATAAGGAAAATTCCACTTTGTATTTGGAAACATTTGTAGTCTTTAGGATAAGGACCAAAACTAAAGATACGAATAATGTATAGAAAATATTAAAGCTTTGGAAATGGGTGATATTAAGGTGAAAAAATGTTCAGGAATTGTAGGAAATTACTATATAAGAAATGAAAGGAGAAATATGAGACAGATAAGGAAAAATAAAGTGTAAGTTGAGCCCTAGCATACATAATTTTCTTGATGTAGGTTACTAATTATGATGACAAATGGGCCACTTACTTTGGTTTGTGGTTGGTCCCATACACACACACACACACACACACACACGCACACACATACACACACATATACATACACACACATACATAAAGTGAAATGGTACAAGGGGCCAGATTTCAGAGGAGTAAGGAATAGGAATGCTGAGGATGATGGCGATGATGAGAACAGCACGTAGCACATTTGAGTATCTACCATATACTTTGCTCACTGCTTAACATACAATATATTCTTTAACACAACAACCCTATTAAATGACAATAAGCATACTTTATATGCAATCAATCAGTCTCAGAGAGAAAAAATACAATGACCCTAGTATGCCTATGGTCTACTTGATCACAGGTCTGACTGTGTAATTGATTGTAAATCACATGAGGGTAAGGATTAGTGACTTGATTTATCTAGACATCTTTGACAGGTATAGAATCTAGAAGACAGGGGATAAAGGATGGCTATAAAAAAAGAATAGCTCACATTTTTGAGTGGTTACTTTGTATGAGTTACTCTGCTGAGTTCTACAAGAAGATTAATTTATGTAATCTTTATACCAGCCTAATGAGGTAAGTATCATTATAAATCGTTCCCTAATCTTACATGGGTGGAATCTAAGGTGGAATTGCTAAGTATCTTGCCTATCTCACATAATTTATACCTGGTAGAAGCAGGATTTGATTGTTTGAAGTTACTCTGTGATTGTCTGGACACAAAAACAAAAGAGAAAGAGGAATTAACAGCAGTATTACTACTACTACTGATGATAATAATCTGAACATAAGACAAAGGGAATAAATCTCAGTGGTAAAGAAATAGAATAGATAAAATGGGTGAGCCCTATCTTGAATTTCAGATGCATTCCAAAGTATATATGGGAAATTTTCAACTGACCACAGGTTTGATGATGAGAGTAAGGAAGCTGTGGAATAAAAGATAAAGGGAGACTATGGATCTGGTAAAGATATTTTTGATTGGGGCTCATCTGTGTGTGGCAAAATTCCTGGAAAGAAGCTAATAGACAAAGATCAACTGACACTACCAAAGAGGGCGAGAGAACACTGAAGGAGCTCTGGAGGAGGCACAAGTGGAGAGGCCAGCCCTGAAAAGGAAGGACAGGGCTTGCCTATAGAATAGGAAGAAAGTAGAAGTAGATAGGTCAAGATAAAGGACTATTTAGGGACAACTAAATGATAAAAAGGCAGATGTTAAGAAAGTTGAAATACAAAGGAGTTTTTACCAGGTAGCCTCAATCTACTCAGTAAAATAAGAGGCAAGTCATGTTCTATGAAAAGATGAAAAGATTTGAGTTTGACTAAATAAAATATGTTTGCGGCAGACAGGTAATACAATGAAGAGTAGACATGAAATAAAATAATTTCTAAGTAGCACAGAAAGCAGTAACATAATATTTATTTGCCTAACGGTACAGTTTTATATTCAGAATGAAAAAAAAAGAGAGATTTGAGGGACTCAGGAATGGAAATCATTAAGATAGTCTCAGAGAAATGATAAGCGAGCCAAGGATTTGAAAATGCTATGGAGAGACAAGTGCCCCAGCATAGGTGACCACAGCATTCTGATAGTGGAGAGCACTAATAAAGGTACCCCTGCTATGTGCTCCTGAAGCATTCTGTTCTTCCCTCATCATTACTTTGCTCACAATGTATTGTAATTACTTATTTAGTATCTTTTCCCACTTGGCCATAGTGGTCATGGGAACAGGAAATTGTATTATCTGGCTAATTATTGTATTCTCAGCACATAGCATAATACAATATCTGGCACAGAATAAGTAATCAGCAAACAGTTTTGTTTTCCTTCCCCCCTCCCCACCCCATGATTTCAGAAGTGGACTTCTACAGGAGAAGGACTGCAGAACAAAATGGCTTTTATGAGCCTTAGAACATCTTTATAATGTGACACTCAAATATCTAGAAAGCTTCACTTATCAGAATTTGCCTGTCATCATTTCTATGATCCCATAGAAATTACATAGGGATCTTGTTAAAATAGAAGTTGTGATTCAGTTTCAGGGTAAACCCCATGTGTCTGCATTTTTAATAAGCTCCCAAGTAATGCTGATGCTACTTGATATATAAGCTATGGAGTATAAACGACTTAGGCAATGGATTCTCCACATTTGTCAAGTATAACCAAATACCTGCAGGCCCTGAACTGACTGCTATAGGCCTCCCAGCATTTGTGTTTTTCTGGATCTTGTGGCTCCTGTCTTGCTGGCTTTGATAATGCAGGTGGATCTCAATTTAGTAGTTCTTGAATATTCTCAGTCTGGCCTTCCTAGCTGGTTTCAACTGGCACCCTATTTTTTTTTTCTTATTTTTTTAAAAATATATTTTAAGTTCTAGGGTACATGTGCACAACGTGAAGGTTTGTTACATAGGTATACATGTGTCATGTTGGTTTCCTGCACCCATTAACTCATCATTTACATTAGGCATTTCTCCTAATGCTATCCCTCCCCCTTCTCACCACCCCACAACAGGCCCCAGTGTGCGATGTTCCCCATCCTGTGTCCAAGTGTTCTCGTTGTTCAATCCCCACCTGTGAGTGAGAACATGCACTGTTTGGTTTTCTGGCCTTGTGATTGTTTGCTGAGAATGATGGTTTCCAGCTTCATCCATGTCCCTACAAAGGACATGAACTCATCCTTTTTTCCTGGCTGCATAGTATTCCATGGTGTATGTGTGCCACATTTTCTTAATTTGGGTTGGTTCCAAGTCTTTGCTATTGTGAATAGCACCACAATAAACATATGTGTGCCTGTGTCTTTATAGTAGCATGATTTATAGTCCTTTGGGTATATATCCAGTAATGGGATTACTGGGTCAATCCAATGAGGGATTGCCTAGATCCTTGAGGAATTGCCATACTGTCTTCCACAATGGTTGAACTATTTTACACTCCCACCAACAGTGTAAAAGTATTACTATTTCTCCACATCCTCTCCAGCACCTGTTGTTTCCTGACTTTCTAATGATCACCATTCTAACTGGTGTGAGATGGTATCTCATTGTGGTTTTGATTTGTATTTCTCTGATGGTGAGTGATGATGAGCATTTTTTCATGTGTCTGTTGGCTGCATAAATGACTTCTTTTGAGAAGTGTCTGTTCATGTCCTTTGCCCACTTTTTGATGGGGTTGTATGATTTTTTCCTTGTAAATTTGTTTGAGTTCTTTGTAGATTCTGGATATTAGCCCTTTGTCAGATAGGTAGATTGCAAACATTTTCTTCCATTCTGTAGGTAACTGGCACCCTTTTTCTAATCTTTTAGACTATCACATGCTTCTGGAACCACTCTTCTGCCTTGATTACCTATTTCTAGATTACCTTACCTTTGCTTATTACATACATTTAAAATATATGCTGCTGCTCCTATGTGTGCCACTCAGCACTATATATTAAATGTTCTCAGAATGAATGAAAAAAGCTGAGCAGTTTAACGGAGTATGAACAGTTTAACAAAACACATCATATTAGAGTATAGCAGCATGAGGACAGTGAGTTAATCAGGCTACAGTTAGCATAGGAGAGAGCAATTCCAGCATCTGGCATCTCTGGACCATGGAAAGAGGAATCAGAAATGAGTCAAGGGACTGGGGTCAGAAGACACAGAAGGAATAAGGAAGAAACTAGAAGCTGTGGGTGCCAAGGTAGCAATAAATTAAAATAAAGAAACCTGGCTTTGTGGGTCAGAGGAGACAAAGCCTGTGCCCATTAGTTCAAGATAGTCCAAATAACTTGGATCTGGCACATTTGACTTTATAAGGCAAATGAAGTGAACCTGATTCTGGAGAAAGGATAACTTATCTTCAGTTATACTCATTTCTATAATCAAAGTAGACAGAAATGATCACCCAAGGAACTGTAACTTCAATTCTAGTATTTTGAGTCAGTGATTGGAGTCTATTCATTAAACAGTTCTTTGCTGAACCTCCACTGTGTGCCAGGCACTAAGCGTATCTAGAGAAAAAAGGAAGGCATGGGTTTTGCCTTTAAAAAGTTCAGAGTTTAAAAGGGTGCTCAAATATGTGCACAAAGTCTGTGTTTTACCAGAGATACACCCATGGCCTAAGAGAGGAGAAGTGAGGCCTTTTCTTCTTCTAGAAAGATCAGAGAAGGCTTCACTGGGCAGTTGCCGCTTGAATGAGTCTTGAAAGAAAATGTATTAAATAGAAAAAGAATTCAATCATAGGAAAAAGAATGATCCCAGATATATTATTGCAAGGGAGCATGAACTAATAGGAAGACTGCAGTTAATTTGGTAGTAGTGCTGAAACAGTGGTTATCAGGAAGTGTCAGGAAATACAATTAATAAAATAAAAGGGTAGAAATGTTTAAAGACTTTGCCATGGTAAGAAATTTGGATTTTTGTGCTATTACATAGCACAAAATATATATAGGGCTTTCACTCTAACAAAGTAGTTAACTAGGGATTTCACCTTTATAAATGTTATTCCAATACTGATTGCTTCTTATTGTGGAACACACATCTTTGAGATGGTGGTCTGACTTCTTTTGGGAGAATAGAAGTACAAGAGCTAAAGCCCTTCTCCCTTATCACTACTGGTTTTCTAGTTGTAGAAATACTAGTACATCTGGAAAAGATGTTATAAAAGGAAAGGCTAAAAAAATTGAAATCTGTACTCTAGGGAAGATGCAAACATAAACCTTCTTGGATACCTAAAGCTTCAAACCCAGAAGAGGGTAGCCTTCTGCAGAGTTCAAAGAACAACAGCACGATTAAACTATAAAAGTTGTAAAAGGCAAAACATGGGTTTATGTAAACAAAGGTTTTTTGTTTTTATTTTTCATTAGAGCTCATTGAAATTAAATAGGTTGTGAAGTAGTGAGTTTTCTGTCATTGAAGATACTGAGACTGCAGTATGTTTGCATGATCTGATGACTCTGGGAAATGAATTAAACTACTGCTATTTATTCTTACAAATCAAATTTTGTGATTTTTCTATTTCTTTTGTGGTTACCTATACCTGTACTGGGCCCATGGCATATGCTCAAAAAATACTGAGCAATTGATTGCTAATTGTTAACGATAACATTAACTGTGACCTAACCCTTTTATGTACTGTCTCCAGAACTTGGTCATTATGTGGAATATATTTATAGAGCAAATTCCACTGCTTAAACACTATTGAGACTTTTAGCTGCTGAGATCACAAAAGCAAAGTGTAAAGAAGAGAAGCCCCTAAATTAGACATCAGATAGCGTGGCCCTCTTAAAGCACTATTTCTTGAAGTTAGGGACATATTGGCCTTTACTCCACAGAGTCAATTATAATCAAATATTTTGTATTAGTCTCCCATTGCTGCTATAACAAATTACCACAAATTTAATGGCTGAAAATAACACAACTATAGAATCTTACAGTTCTGGATCCTAATTTTCCTGAGTTGAAACTAAAGTGTCAGCAGGGCTGAGTTCCCTCTAGAGGCTTTAAGAGAGAAGCCACATCCTTCCTGTTCCAGCTTTTAAATGGCATTCCTAGGCTCATGGCCCATCCTCTATCTAAAATGGCAATAAAGTGGCATCTTCAAATTTTTCTCTGTATCATTCCTTACCTTGCATTCTACATTTTGTAGTAAAATTTTCCTTTGCCTCACTCTTATAAGGATGCTTGTGATTACCATTAGAATCCACCTGGCTAATCTAGAATGATCACCCTATCTCAGCATTCCTAATTTAATTACATTTGTCATGTCTCTATTTGCCATATAGAGTAACATTCACAGGTTCCAATAATTAGTATGGATGTTTTAGGGAGTCATTATTTAGCCTAACACAGCTTTTACACCTACTTCTACCCAATCAGAGTTTATAATTTGAAAGTGTTCCTCAGCAGATTATTTTAAAATTTTATTTATCTACTTTATATTCTTTTCTTAAAATTATTTTTAGCTCAAATGCGAGAAGCTACTTGTAGCTTAATCAATTTAGCAATTTACAAAAAAAAATGGTGTTTGATCTAGGTCTGAACTGAAAAACAGTCCTTTTCTTAGACTTTCAAACATTATATAAATAATCTCTACACTGTGGAAGTTACAGGGTTTTGGAAGTACTTTATAGTCTTCCTCTAGCTCATTATAATGTATTTAGGTTTTTTAAGTGCACTCTTAAAAGTTCATGGGTTCAAATTTTGAAACTTTAGTTTATTTTTATTCTAAGTCCTGAGAATTCCTCCCAGTATTGTTCATGTCCATAATGTTTCACAAAACAGCCTTCACAACCTATTCCTTATAAATACCCATATCTGCCTCTCTTGGTCCTGTTTAAAAATTTTCTTCGATTCTGAAATTCCATTTTCTCTCTCTCTTGCTCTCTTCCCCTCCCCCCCTCCTTTCTCTCTCTCTCTTTTTTTTTTTTTTCTCACTCTGTTGCCAGGCTGGAGTGCAGTGGTGCAATCTCGGCTCACCGCAATCTCCGCCTCGCAGGTTCAAGCGATTCTCCTGCCTCAGCCTCCTGACTAGCTGGTATTACAGGTGTGTGCCACCATGCTCAGCTAATTTTTGTATTTTTAGTAGAGACGGGGTTTCACTGTGTTGGCCAGGATGCTCTTGATCTCTTGACCTCGTGATCTGCCCGCCTTGGCCTCCCAAAGTGCTGGGATTACAGGTGTGAGCCACCATGCCCCGCCTGATATTCCATTTTTATATGGTGTATTTTAACTCTAGTTGCAAAGTATTCTTGAATTTCAAAGTCCCCCTTCTAATATTAAAAATTACATTTCATTCTTGAACATCGGTAAGTCTTAGAGACATCTAGTTTTTTACAGTACAGATGCTCCTCAACTTATGATGGGGTTATATTACAATAAACTTACCATGAGTTGAAAATACAGTAATTCAAAGATGCATTTAATAGACTTAACATATTGCACAGCATACTGTTGCCTAGCACTAGCCTACCCTAAACATGTTCAGAACATTTCCATTAGCCCACAGCTTGGCAAAATTATCAAACGCAAAGCCTATTTTATAATAAAGTATTGAATATTTCTTGTACTTTATTGAATACTATGCTGAAAGTGAAAAACAGAATGGTTTCACACCACTGTAACATTGAAAAATCATTAGTTGAACCATTGTAAGTCAGGGACTTACAATGGATCTATCAAAAACTGCATTTTCCTAAATATTAAGCTACTTTCCTATATCCCTTTAGTTTCTACTTATTCCAGCTGAATCTCTGAATTGTAATTTTATTGCTTTTTCCTCTAACCTACCTTCATAACTCAATTTTCTACATGCTTATACATTTCAGTTTCTTTAATCCCAGCCTATCTGCTGTCAGCACAAAATTTCTTAATTTCAAAGACAGAATCTGAGGTCTAACTTTGCTAGAGTTTAGATGCAGGATAATCACCTTCATGACAAGTACAAATACCATTGCACATCTTGACAGCCATCTCAGAGCAATCTAATTCCCTTGCTGCTCTCACCTGAAGACTACATATGTGTTACTGGTTCACAACACATTTTGTTTTTAAAGGAAGTAACAATGTTTGTTGAGAAGCTACCCTTCCATATAATAATTAGACAGCATTTTCTTAAACATTTGGTGGTTTGGAACCCATTTCAATTTTTATTTCTTTTTAAGATAAAATTAAGAAAAAAGGCAAAACAAAAAATGTTCACTTTTTTCACATTTTTATGGCTTGTGTGAGGTGTAGCTGCTTAGTTACAAGGAACAATGGGGACCATTGAGGTTATAAATTGTTAGCAAAGCTGGAGGAATCAGAAAGGATTGCTATTTAGCAACAAAAAGATATGGGGTTGGATCAAAGCAGCAAAATGTTTAGCAGCGTTTCATCTGCATACTCTGATGGTTGATATCCAAAACTTTGCGTTATAGTATTACAGGCTTTTTCAGTGGAGCTATTACTCAGTCAGTACACTCCTCCAATTGTAGCTAACATTGAAAGCGTATCAAGATATCCAGCCACTCCAGTGTAACTGTACAGATCACCACAGCCATTTCATACTGTCAGTCAACCAGATCTTATCATAATTTCTATGTCCTTAAAAATATGAAGGAAATTATAAAACTTACTTTTGGAGGCTATTTCAATTGTATAATGTCAGAAGAAATGTACAACACAATTATCACAGGGGTTACTGAAGTTCTGATAGTTTCTCTATGTACACTAATTAAACAACAGCATTGACTGAGGCACTGACTATACAGAACAATTTAGCAAAAGATAAGAAGAACTAGAACTAAATCAAAGCAAACTTACCCTCTGTGAACTGACAATTTACTCAGAGTCTAAATTCATCTTGATAACCTACACTAAATTAACCTAACCTATAGTAAAATCTAAACTACAATTTAGTCAGTCTAAAACTCATCCCTATAACCTATATTAAAAACTAAACTTTATGCCTTTAAGAATAATTGTCACTAAAACAACTACAGTGTATGCTTGCCTAACAACATCCACAATTTTAGAACCAAAATAAATGTATAAAATCATTGTTTAATTGAAAACCACAGTTAAGTCTTTTCCAGAGTCACAAATTTAGTCCACAAAAGTCATACATCTTTGAAGTCATGTCCTCTGGGAACCAGTATAATGTACTGTTTAAAAATGCAAATGTTTAGATTGGTCAGGCATAGGGTCAGATTCTAGTTCTGCTACTTAATGTGTGACCTTTGATAGTTTGGTTAATTATTTAAAGGTTAATTTTTGTCACCCGTAAAACAGTTTAGAAATACAACCGCCTGATAAAACTTATAAGATACAAGTGAAATGATGCCTATGATGTAGAACTCTTGCCTAAGAGGTTGGCACATCATTGTTATTTACTAGATGTTAACTACCACCATAGCCTGGTAGTCATTTTCTTACTTTCAGGTCAAAATTATTTCCACTTAACCACAATTATTATTTTTAGGCCTGAATTTTTCTATGCAATTATGGTAGTGCAGTTGATACACAAAAAAAGAAAGTGCAACTCTCCTACTGATCTCCATCACATTCTATGTACTAAATTGACTTTATAATTGATACTAATTATTTCAACTGCTGAATCTCAGGGCCTACCTAAATATTACAGTCATTTCAGTTACTAAGTCTGCTTCTGATGTATAAGTAGAAAAAATTCAGTTAAGTGTAAAATAAGAAACTACATTTGTAGAAACTTTCAATATTGGCTCAGATAACAGTTTTTACTCAATATTTTATGATTTGGATATGTTTTGACACTGCTATTCTAATGGACTGATGGACTTTAGTACCCATTAGTTATATAGCTCACTAGGATCAGTGACTTTCTTTTCTCAAGCTGAGTATCAATGACATAAGAGAGAATTTTAACAGATGAGTTTTGTTTGATTCCCAACTGCCTAACTCCAAGTCATGGCAAATTTGAACTGTTATCTCTGTTCCACAATAACACTTTTTAATGTGAAAGTTCCAGTCACGAATGAATTTATGCAGGCTTGGTGTCATGTAAGAAGTCCCTTTGCTCTTCCTTTTTCTTCTGCCATGACTGTGAGGCCTCCTTAGCCATGTAGAACTGAGTGAGTCAACTAAACCTCTTTCCTTTATAAATTATCCAGTCTCAGGTATGTCTTTATTAGCAGCATGAGAAAAGACTAATATAGTAAATTGGTACCAGAAGAGTGGAGTACTACTGTAAAGGTACTTGAAAATGTGGAAGCAACTTTGGAACTGGGTAACAGGCAGAGGCTGGAAGAGTTTGGAGGACTCAGAAGAAGATAGGAAGATGTGGGGAAATTTGGAAATTCCTAGAGATTTGTTGAATGATTTTGACCAAAATGTGATATGGACAATAAAGTCCAGGCTCAGGTGGTCTCAGATGGAGATGAGGAACTTGTTGGGAATTGAAGCCAAAGTGACTCTTGCTTTGTTTTAACAAAGAGACTGGTGGCAATTTGCCCCTGCCCTAGAAATGTGTGGAATTTTGAACTTGAGAGAAACAATTTAGGGCATCTGGAGGAAGAAATTTCTAGGCAGCAAAGCATTCAAGAAGTAACTTGGGTATTGTTGAAAGCATTCTGTTTTACGTATTCACAAAGATGATTTGGAATTGGAATTTATGTTTAAAAGGGAAGCAGAGCATAAAGTTCAGATAATTTGCAGCCTGACCTTGCAATAGAAAAGAAAAACCCATTTTCTGAGGAGAAATTCAAGTGGGCTGCAGAAATTTGCATAACAAAGAGCCAAATGTTAATCACCAAGACAATAGGGAAAATGTCTCCAGGGCGTGTGAGATGTCTTCATGGAACCCCCTCCCATCAGAGGCCAGGAAAAATGGTTTTGTGGCCTGGGCCCAGGGCCTTGCTTCCTTGTGCAGTGTCAGAATTTGGTGCCCTGTGTCCCAGTCATGGCTAAAAGGGGTAAACACAGAGCTCAAGTCATTGCTTCAGAGGATGCAAGCCCCAAGCCTTAGCAGCTTCCACATGGTGTCGAGCCTGTGGCTGCACAAGAGTCAAGAACTGAGGTTTAGGGATCTCCACCTAGATTTCAGAGGATGTACGAAAATGCCTGGATGTCCAGGCAAAGTTTTCTATAGGGACAGAGCCCTCATGGAGAACATCTGCTAGGGCAGTGTGGAAGGGAAATGTGGGGTGGAAGCTCCATACAGAATCCCCACTGGGACACTGCCTAGTGGAGTTGTGAGAAGAGGGACACCATCCTCCAGACCCTGGAATAGTAGATCCACCAACAGTTTCTACCGTACAACTGTAAAAGCCACAGACACTCAATGCCAGCCCATGAAAGCAACCAGGAGTGAGGCTGTACCCTGCAAAGCCACAGAGGTAGAGCTGCCCAAGACCATGGGAACCCACCTCTTTTATCAGCATGACCTGGATGTGAGACAGGGAGTCAAAGATCATTTTGCAGATTTAAGATTTGACCATCTTGGTGGATTTTGTACTTTCATGGGGCCTGTAGCCCCTTCATTTTGGACAATTTATCTCATTGAGAATGTGTGTATTTACCCATTGCCTGTACCCCCACTGTATTTAGGAAGCAGCTAACTTGCTTTTGATTTTACAGGCTCATAGGCAGAAGGAACTTGCCTTGTCTCTGATGAGACTTTGGACTATACACTTTTGATTTAATGCTGAAATGAGTTAAGACTTTCGAGGACTGTTGAAAGGCATGATTGGTTTTGAAATGTGAGGACATGAGATTTGGGAGGGGCCATGGGTTAAATGATACATTTTGACTATGTCCCCACCCAAATCTCATTTTGAATTGTAGTTTCCATAATTCCTATGTATTGTAGGAGGGATGTGGTTGGAGTTAATTGAATCATGGGGATGGGTCTTTCCTGTGCTTGTCTCACAGTAGGGAATAAGACTCACTAGATTTGATGGTTTTATAAATGAAAGTTCCCCTGTACAAGCTGTTTTGCCTGCCACCATGGAAGCTGTGCTTTTGCTTCTCTTTTGCCTTCCACATGATTGTGAGGCCTCCCTGGCCATGTGGAACAGTAAATCCATTAAAACTCTTTCCTTTAAAAGTTAAAAAATAAAAGAATGCATTTAAGTAAAATAGAGAATGCAGCAAAAGATGTTTTCCATAAAATATTTTTTTGTTGCTGTTATGTACAACAACTCTCTCAGAGTAATTTACACCTAATTTTCCCCAACCATTTTTGGAAATTTTGCCACAGCTTGAAGAAATCATTTTTGAAGATAGCATATAAACATCATTTTTAATTCATTACAGATTATTTAAACTTTGAGAAAGCTGCTATAGCAGGGTTGTTCAATCTTTTGTCTTCTCTGGGCCACATGGGAAGAATTGTCTTGGGCCACACATAAAATACCCTAAAACTAATGATAGCGGATGAGCTAAAAAAAAAAATTGCAAAACAACTTCATAATGTTTTAAGAAAATTTATGAATCTGTATTCATCCACATTCAAAGATATCCTGGGTTGCATGTGGCTCACAGGCCACAGGTTGAGCAAGCTTGTCTATAGCATATTTCTTTAGTAAAGGAAGAGCCAATAAAATCAATGATTTTTAGAGTTGTATGTAAACATCTAATGCTAACTATAATTGAAAGGATGACTTTTCCAGAACTAGAAGGAAGAATTTTAATAATTTGGAACCAACCAATCAACAAATACTTAATAAATGAATATATAAAGCTTTTCTCAATTATCTGGGTATTTACAGAATAAATCATTTTCACTTGCTGAAGTTCTTAACAAATTACTTCTGGTTTTCATTCTACTCCACAGATACAGTAGAACAATTTTGTTTAAAAAGATCCTATAAGTAAAATATATTGAAAATGACACTGAAAGACTGACTCAAGAATTGCATTTTTGTTCTAGTCACCAGCAACAAAACACATCAGTCTTTCTACTGGCAAATTCTTTGAAAAATTATTGGATTGTTGCCAACATATGTTTTTACTTTTTATCTTCAATAACAGAGAAAAAAATACCTATCCCCCTCACTTTCTCTGCCAAGCTGTCCAGTTGATACAGAAAAAAATTTCTTCTTTAGCCTACAAAGAAATAGCCCTGCCCCCCATATTAAATAATGTAACCTAGAATGCAAAGTAGAAAGTGCTACGAAAGTGTCAAGGTTTTGCAAGCAAAAATGTGGCAAAACATACTCCCTACCATAAGAGCACATAAAGTTTGATATCTAAACACTATTGTATTTTGAGAGAGAAACAAATTAAGCCACTTTTCTATTAGCCATTCTGCACCTAAAAATGAAAACTACGTAATGTTTTCATTAACCTTTCATTTTTATAGAAGGAAAAATCCATCATAAATTTATTCAGCCAACTGAAATGCAATTTTAAGCAATTTAAGTTGGGATTTCATTTTCACAGCTTTTTTTTTTGTATCTCACAAGTTCTGATAAAAATATTGTCCACTTAAATATAAACATCACATTGTGGTGGTAACTTTTCAAAGACATTTCCTCCTTACAAGTGGATAATTATCGGTCTAAAGATACTTATTTCTTAAAATTATAAGGCAGCATTTATGTCAGTAGGTTACTGATATGTCCAGAAAGCTGAAAATGTGAGGGCTTCTGATTTTAAACACTCTAGAGTATTAACCTGAGTGTTACAACCATTTTTAGTTCGGCTTTATGCCTATGAGAAATCACTGACACAGACACAATTTTCATCATCTTGGTTTACTGGTTTTATTACTGATCCTGTCCAAACAAATGGAGTGGTGTCATTCTGTCAATTATCAACCAGCAAGTAATAATTCCATTTCAGATGAGTTTTTTGTGAATATGTCTAAGTAAGAGCTCTTTTATTTTTCAAAGACATATCTCATGAAAATCTCGTTATGTCCTTTTTCTATTTTCAGATTGGGAAATTCAAACTCCATGCACTTTGGCTGTTTCATAGCAAAATACTGTCCTCATAGAAATATTATTTTTAAACAAAAAGTATATTCCCATGAAAATTTATGCAATCAATGGGTGCAGGTTTTAAAACGAAAAATGCCAGTTTTCAGCCTACGCTTCCACACCGGCCACCTCAAGTTTAGAAGCAAATGCTTGCAACTATGCATATTTTTATTTCTCATTGTGAGTTTTCAACACTAATATACTATTTTTCTCTTTCAATAGTCTCTACAAACTCTTGTTCTCAAATATGAAGATTTGGCTCATTATACTTCATTTTACTTACTTTTTCCCTCTATTTCTGAGAGATACTGTTATTTTCAGTTCCTCCATTGCTAACATTGATAAACCGAAATAATAGATTAACGATTACATTTATTTTCTAAAAACTATGATATATTTATTTAATCTAACAGTTTATTCTTTTCAGTAACTGCTCCTCCACACTTTGATCTCTTTATTTATAAATTAGACCTCTCTTTTTATGTTTTCAAGAATGATGCACACATTTTCTTTCATAAGCATGACTATGTATACTTTCATTTGATTGATTCTAACACTTAAAAATCAACAAACAAAAGCTGCATTAATATGACTATATAAATATTAATCATTAGAACTGAAAGGTCCCTAGGATTATGTTTCCTTTTCTCAGAGTCTAATGTCATGAACCCAACAACAATGGAAAGAAAAGATTCCTTGGCTTAAAAGCAAATAGATTATCTTTTCTACATTCTACTAGATCAAATTCATGCCCTATTTGTTTTGATATACATTGACATCATTACTTTCCTGTGTATTTTTTCATCTCTTTCTAGCAGTCTTTATTTCTTCTTGTTGACAAAATGCGGAATGGTTTTCATCATATTTTCACAGTTATTCTTCTCTTCAGTCACAGTTATTTGGCAAATAAATCCCTCTTTCTTTCTCTTCTCTTGATCAACTAGGAAACATTTATTCTCCTGGCAGCTGCATAGTTGTAATTATTTGAGTTCTCTTTATTCCACTTCTGAAGCAGGACTATTAATTCCTGAAATTTGATTTTCTTTTCTTCCTACTTCACTAGCTTTCTGGAGCACTTTCTCAAGTTTCTTCCTCAGAAAACACATGGGTGATTAATTTTCTGATTCCTTGTTTATCCTTAATTTTATCTTTATACTGGATTGACAAATTTAGGTTTAATATTGTTTCCTTAAAGTAATGAAGGCTTCACATGTACCCCATAACTATACACACTTACAATGTACCCATAAAAATTTCATTTTTTACAAAATAAAAGAATAAAAATTAATGTAAAATTTTGAAGACAACTCTCACTGCATTCTAATTATCGTAGGTGAGGAATTCTAGCTTGTTTAGTGTAATATTTCCTTTCTGAGTATTGTTTTTGCGAATCTTCATTATTTGAAAATCTTATAATGGGTATAGACAAGATTTTTAGATTGACTACATCTAAAAATCCGTAACTTTCTTTAGGTTTTATAAATATTGTTCACAATGTTTCTGCCTTTTCTTACCTCCTATTTTGTATGTTTCTTTTCTTTTTCTTTTCCTGTTTTTTTTTTTTTTTTTTCTTCTTCTTTTTGAGATGGAGTCTCCCTCTGTCGCCCAGGCTGCAGTGCAGTGGCGTGATCTCAGGTCACTGCAAGCTCCTCCTCCCCGCCATTCTCCTGCCTCGGCCTCCCGAGTAGCTGGGACTACAGGCGCAGGCCACCATGCCCGGCTAATTTTTCTGTATTTTTTAGTAGAGACGGGGTTTCACTGTGTTAGACAGGATGATCTCAATCTCCTGACCTCCTGATCTGCCCACCTTGGCCTCCCAAAGTGCTGGGATTTAGGTGTGGGCTGCCGCACCTGGCCTCTTTTCTTCTCTTTTCTTTTTTTCTGTAAATGCTATTTTTTTTTTTTTTTTTTTTTTTTGAGACGGAGTCTCGCTCTGTAGCCCAGGTTGGAGTGCAGTGGCCGGATCTCAGCTCACTGCAAGCTCCGCCTCCCGGGTTCATGCCATTCTCCGGCCTCAGCCTCCCGAGTAGCTGGGACTACAGGCGCCCGCCATCTCGCCCGGCTATTTTTTTTTTTTTTGTATTTCTTAGTAGAGACGGGGTTTCACTGTGTTCGCCAGGATGGTCTCGATCTCCTGACCTCGTGATCCGCCCATCTCGGCCTCCCAAAGTGCTGGGATTACAGGCTTGAGCCTCCGCGCCCGGCCTGTAAATGCTATTGTTATAATTTTAAGGTACTGAGGATTAATTGTTACTTTGTTCTGTGCACTGAAATTTTTTAGACTTTGGCTTTCAACCCATCTGTTAATTTTTTAAAAATGGAAATCTCTTTTTTTATTTTTCATAACTATTTTATGTGATATTTTTCTTTTTCATAGCTTACTTTTTTTTGTTTTTATTATGGTTTTACCACTTTCTTTAATTTCTCCAGGGCTAAAATTTAGAGTTTTGTTTGGCTTTAATTTCTCCTATGCTTTAATTTTCTATTCTCCAGAAATGTTTGCTTTAATTATTTTAATTATTTTTTTAGTCTGCTGAGGGTTTTTCTTTTTCCTTTTTTTTTTTTTTTTGCCTGTGTGTATTAAATTGCTTTTAGCTTCAAAAAGGAAAGTTTATCTAGGAAGTGTTGTTTATGATTTCTTTGCTGTGGTCTATCTATGTAGTTCCCTTTGTCGGAAGGCCTTTCTTCAGTATGAAATGGCTAAGTGACTCCTCTAGCCACATGAGATGAGCTCCTTGGAAATGACGCCTACTGTACTGGGGATAGGAAGCCAGCTGGAAGGATGTCCCCTATCATCCCAGGAACAACATACAGGAGGGTACTTTACTTTGTGATGTCAAAACCTGCCATCTTTTAGCTTCCCCAACGCATTATTTTCATATTTAATAGCATGTTTTATTTTAAGGTAAATTCCAGTATGCATGTAGAAAGGGGCATTGGAATAAATGACTTACTAGCACAGCTACTCTACAGACAAATCTTCAACTACTTCTGTTTTAAGCCGCATTTCTATACTTATACCCTTGAAAAGAGCTGACTCCAAATCCGCATTATGTATTAGGTTCCATGGGAAGATAACCTGTCATGAAATATCCTCATGTATGCTTTCAGTTCTCTTTCATCTATCAACATGCCTTCATAGACTTTTTGCTTTCTAGTAATCTCATATAATTTACCCCTCCGGACCCCCTTTTATTTTTCCTATTGATACAAGTGTTTTCATCTATTTATATTTTAAAACTTTTCACTTAAATTGTTTGTAGATATGCTCACCCTCCAAATGAAAACAAAATCCTAAAGACCTATCTACATCCAATTTTCATTAGTTAGCATGGACTCATTTCTTTGGATAAACAAAGCAAATTGACCTAACTCATCCTTTTTATGGCTGCATAGTATTTCATGGTGTATATGTGCCACATTTTCTTAATCCAGTCTATCAAAAACCATAAAAACCCTAGAAGAAAACCTAGGCAATGCCATTCAGGACATAGGCATGGGCAAGGACTTCATGTCTAAAACCCCAAAAGCAACAAAAGCCAGAAGTGACAAATGGGATCTAATTAAACTAAAGAGCTTCTGTACAGCAAAAGAAACTACCATCAGAGTGAACAGGCAATCTACAGAATGGGAGAGAATTTTTGCAATCTACTCATTTGACAAAGGGCTAATATCCAGAATCTACAAAAAAACTCAAACAAATTTACAAGAGAAAAACAAATAACCCCATCAAAAAGTGGGCAAAGGATATAAAGAGACACTTCTCAAAAGAAGACATTTATGTAGCCAACAGACACATGAAAAAATGCTCATCATCACTCGCCATCAGAGAAATGCAAATCAAAACCACAATGAGATACCATCTCACACCAGTTAGACAAAGACTTTAAAACAGTTATCTTAAAGATGTTCAAAGAGCTAAAAAAAAGAAATGACGTGAAGAAAGTCAATAAAATGATGAATGAACAAAATGAAAGATTAATAAAAATAGCAACAATTAAGTAAAAATGAAATTTGGAGCTGAAAATTACAATTGATGAAATAAAAAAATCACTAGAGGTATTCAAAGAGAGGTGTAAACAGACAGAAGAAAAAAATCAATTAATTGAAGATAAAACAACTGAAATTATCAATATGAGAAACAGAAAAGAGTAAACAGAACCTGAGGGATCTATGAGACAACATCAAGTAGACCAACATACACAAGGAAAATAAAGAGACAGACGTAATATTTAAAGAAAATACAGTTGAAAACTTTCCAAATTTGATGAATGACATGCATATAAAATCCAAGAGGAGGCTCAACAAAATCCAAGTAGGATGTCCTAAAAAATAGTCACATTGAGACACATTATAATCAAACAGCCAAAAGCCAAAGAAAAAATTGTAAAAGAACAAGAGAGAAAGGACTTGTCACATACAAGAGATTCTAAGTAAGATTGACAACAGATTCCTCATTAAAAACTTTGGAGGCCAGAAGGGAGTGGGCTAAAATATTCAAAGTGCTAAAGGTAAAAACAGAAACAAAAAAAATGTCAACCAACAATCTTGTAACCACTAAAACTCTTCTTGAAATATATACAAAAAATAAGATATTCCCAGACAAAACTGAGGGTCTATTTTGTTTCCACTAGACCGTCCCTGCAAGAAATCATAGAGTTTTACAAGTTGAAATGACAGGATACTAGACAGAACTTGAAGCTACATGAAGAATTAAAGATATTAGTAAAAGTAAACACATAGGTATTTGTAAAATTGAGTTGGTATTACTGTAAGAATGGTACGTAACTTTATGTTTTCTACATGACTCAAGAAACTAATACATTAAAAACCTAGTCAAAAAGCTAGCATTATAGTAACTGTGATTTGTAACTTTACTTTTTAATTAAAATTTAAAATATTAACATATTTAAAAATCATATTAGTGTATGATTTTTATAAACAGAATTACAGAGATGTAATTTTGTGATATCAATAACTGAAAGGAGTGGCAACATAGCTGTAAGTGAGCTGAGTTGTTGTATGTAATTGTAGTTAAGTTGGTTTAAACACAAATTAAAGTGTTGGGGCCAGGCACAGTGGCTCACGCCTGTAATCCCAGCATTTTGGGAAGCCAAAGCAGGTGGATCACGAGGTCAGGAGATTGAGACCATCCTGGCTAACACAGTGAAACCCTGTCTCTGCTAAAATACAAAAAATTAGCTGGGCGAGGTGGTGGGCACCTGTAGTCTCAGCTACTTGGGAGGCTGAGGCAGAAGAATGGCATGAACCTGGGAGGCGGAGCTTGCAGTGAGCCAAGATCGCACCACTGCACTCCAGCCTGGGCAACAGAGTAAGACTCTGTCTCAATAAATAAATAAATAAAACAAACAAATTAAAATGTTATAACTTTAAAATATTATATGCAATATCCATGGAAATCACAAAAACATACATAGTTACAGAATATACATAAAATGAATTGAGAAAAGAATTAAAATATTTTACTATAAAAATTTAACTAAGTATGCAAAAGACAGCAATGCAAGAAATGACGGACAAGAAAAAGCTGTAAGACACATAGAAAACAAATAGCACAATGACAGACATCTTTTTTTAACATTGTAAATCACTTTAATTTTTTAATTTTTAGTTGACATGTAAGAATTGTCCATAATTATGTGGTCCAGAGTAATATTTGTATACATGTGTATAATATGTAATGAAAGTTAATTAGCATATTTATTCCCTGGAACATTTGTCATTTCTTTGTGTTGTAAATATTAAAAATCTTCTCTTCTAACTTCTTAAACATATACACTAAATTATTGTTAGCTATGCTTACCCTACAGTGCTACAGAACACTAAAATTTATTCTTGCCAACTAGCTACAAATTTATAGCCATTAACTAACCTCTCCCTGTGATCCCCTCCCTCCACCATTTCCAGTCTCTAATAACCACAATTATACTTTCTACTTCCATGAGCTCAATGTATCTTTTTACCTCCCATATACGAGTGAGAACATGTAGTACTTGTTTCTGTTCTGCATTAAGTTATTCTTTTCCAGTAATTTCTTTAAATGTAAATGGATTAAATTCTCTGACATGGTTTGAGTATTTGTCCCCTCCAAATCTCATGCTGAGACGTGATCCCTAGTGTTGGAGATGGGGCCTCATGGGAGGTGTTTGGTCATGGACGTGTATCCCTCATGCACGGGTTGATGCCCTCCCTTCAGCAGTGAGTGTAATCTCCCTCTATTAGTTCACACAATATTTGGTTGTTTAAAAGAGCATGACACCTCTCTTGCCTCTCTCTTGCTCACTCTCATGCCAGCTCCCCTTGCCTCTAGCTATGAATAAAAGCCTCATCGGGCCGCACCAGAAACCAAGCAGAAGTTGGTGCCATGCTTCTTGTAAAGCCTACAGAACTATGAGTCAAATAAACTTATTTTCTTTGTAAAATACTCAACCTTACCTATTCCTTTACAGAAATACAAACAGACTAATACACTCCCTCTGAAAAGACAGAGATTAGAAATACGGATTTTTAAAAATGAGCTAGCTATATGCTATCTACAAGAGACTTACTTGATATCCAAAAACTTAATTTGAATATGACACCAAAGGCATAGGCAATCAAAGAAAAAGTAAACAATTTAAATCTTATGAAAATTAAAATCCACATTAAAGGACACTATCAACAGAGGAAAAACGCAACCTACAAAATAGGAGAAAATATTTGCAACTCATATGTCTGAATGAGGATTGAGATTGAGAACACATAAAGAACCCCTACAATGCAACAACGCAAAAAGCAAACATTTATTCGAAAATGGGCAAAGAACTTGAAAAGATGTTTCTCCAAAGAAGATATACAAATGGCCAACAAGCGCATGAAAAGATGCTCAACATCACTAATCTTCGGGGAATTTCATCAAAACTACAATGAGCTACCACATCTCACCAATTAGGATGATTATTATATTTATAAATAAATGTGAAAAAAAGTGGTGATGAGAATATGGACAATTGGAACCCTGTGCACTGAACGCTTCCAAAGTCAAATAGCTAGCAAGAGGCTGGTCAAGGGTAAAATGTTTTCCTCCTCCAAATGACCAGGTTTGGATCATACTCCTGAAAGACAGTCGTGGATGCCATAATCCCAAATGTTGAAATCTCAAAATATTAAAATCTTTAAAGTCTAAATTTGTGATGTCCAAAATTTCAAAATCATAACCACAGGAGAGTTGTATCATGTTAGGGAGAAATATTACTTTTTGATTGCGTTACTTTTGAAATTAAATATGATTTAAAGATTTGTGTATTTGTGCCAAGTTGACCAGGGGTAAGCTTGTGAACTTAATTTTAGATGTCAATTTAACTGGATTAAGGAAAACTTAGAAACCTGGTAAAGCGGTATTTTGGGTGTGTTTTCTGGACTATTTCCCCACATTTGCCCATAATCTGTCTTTATAATACACTTGTTTTATATCAAATTTTGGTTTTCATTTTTTTCTTTTCCTTTTCTTTAGATTTTTTCCACTAAATTGTCTGTATTATTTTTCACAATGTGCTATGCTATGTATTTCGCCTTCACATCATCTCCAATACTGGAGAGATAAGTTATGTAGAGACTTTTAGAGAGTTCTAATTAGTTTCATTCCTTCTCTTTTTTTTTTTTTTTTTTTCAAATTTGACTCCTCAAAATATATTATCAAAACATTGACTTTATGTTTAAGCCTTGTGTATGTACATAAAAACATTGAAACTTCCTCAGTTAATAAAGACATGTCTTTTTTTGTACATCTACATTTGTGAAAAGCATAATTTTTCAAGATCTTACCTTTCTTTGGTGACTGCAAATGCAGAGGTGATCCACTGCAGTTTTTGATAGATACTGTTAAAAGACTTAAGCTGCTCCTCACAGCGTTTCAGATAACCAGAGTTATAGAGCTGAGTACACATAATTACTAACCATAGCTATATGCATTTATACACTTTCCTTTTTAGACTATTTCTTTATTACTATTGTTTCTCTGCTTATAACTGTTATACCCGTATGACTCTCATTTGTATACCTGAATGTTTTACGTTTGCAAAAATATGTGTGTTATTATTACTGATTTTATTGTGTAAAGTGGCCTATGAATTGTTTCATTGTGTTTTTACATGCTTCTTAAAAAATTCACTTTTTAAATGTATGTAAATATATTTTTTAAAATTATTATTATTGTTTTCACAATTATATTTTGGAGATTTTGATCCTTTGGAATTTTTTTTTGGAAGGATAAAATCCCCCACGTAATCACATAATTAGGAAAGGGAAACCAGAGTTCACTATGAATGAATCACCTAGTGTTCAGATTCTATTGCTGTGAATTCTAAATGTTGGGTAAATTTATACCAGTTATAATCTCTCAAAAAGTACATCTGTTTCCTCATTGGTTATAATACTATATATTTTATTTCTGTATTGCTTCAAAATTTCCAGATAATCTGAGGACTGTTGCACTAATGTGATTTGGAGTAAAATAGAAGTATATAGGCAGTAGCATTTTTACACATTCCCTGAAAAAGTGGTTCAGATGAATCCTTTGGGTTGCATAATTAGATAAATGTACAATAGAAATGAGAAAGTAAGTAATTCTTCTAACATTACTTAAACAAAAGGCTTTTCTTGAGCAGAAAAGCTCTACTGAAGTCTTGCATCCTAACTATATATATTTGGAACAATGTGATAAAAAAAAAAAACAGTTAACATACTCAAGACTCTCCTTCTTTACCCCTTTCTCCCATGAGTTTTATAGTTTCACCAACACTGGTTCTACTATGCTATAATTCTAATCTGATTATTCGATGAGTAAACAGGTCAGAATTATAACACTGTAGAACAACAGACTGCATTCTTTACTGTTTATCAAATTAAAATGTAATACTAGTAAAAACAAGGATTTTTTTATCATAAATTTTAATTATTAAAGCTTTCGTACTTGAAAAAGAAAAACCTTAACCAATTTAGCCCACTTAATCCCCAATTAATATAACTAAGCATACAGTTCAAAGAGTGGGACAAATTTAACTTCTGTAAACTTATTCACATTGTTCCTTTTTGTTTATATAAGAAACTACATGCCAAATATTTTTGTAACTAAGAAAAAATCCTAAATTATCAGTTATACCTTCTTGAACAGAAATTCAGCATTTTAGAAACTCAAAATCTGAGAGCTGCTCAGGCATATCTGAGTGTAACTTATGACATAATTAGCACCAGAATGTCAACAAAATAAATCCTGCTCCTTAGCCAGTTCCTCCATAAATCACTTGCTTCTAAGGTAGTTATACTTAAATCCAAACTTGTGAAATGCTTTTTAATTTTGCCTCTTTAGAAGTCAAAAATTACAAATGGTTTAGAAGTCAATGCCAGTACTTTCCACAAATTATCCTCCACTGATGTGAACTTTAATGTGACTAGACACAGAGTTTAAGTATGGCCCTACCAATATATTCCTCAGAGGAATTAAAGTCCCATTATAAAAATATTCATTAGGAACCATATGTATCCATCATTACAATTCTGCTGAGTTCAGTGCCCCAAGACACTAGTTCTGAATCCCAGAATGGTGCTTCTTTAATGAAGCAACTGCTGAGGGGCACAAATCCAGTGGGATACCTCTGTTAGCAAAAATAGAAGTTCAACAAAATTGCCTCTATGACTGTAATCATTGCTTGCAATGATTCCACAATTGATTATTATTTCATGAGGTTTAAAATTTGATTTTATCATATTTGACAGACCAAGTTAAAACTTTTTTTCCCTTCTTTTTAGAAACATTATATTGATATATAATGATTGTACATATTTGGGGAGTATGTGTGATATTTTGATACATTTATACAATGCCTAATGATCAAATCAGGGTAATGGGGATATCTGTTACTTCAGATATTCATTTTTTCTTATGTTAGGAACATTCCAATTATTCTCTTCTAGCTATTTTTAACTATGCAATAAATTATTGTTAACTATAATCCCCATATTGTGCTATCGACCACTAACACCTACCTATTCCACCTATCTAACTGTATTTTTGTATCCTTTTTAACCACCTTCTCATTATTCTCCCTTCTCCTCTTTTCTTCCCAGCCTCTAGTAACCAGCAATAACTTAATAAAGGCTTTACATTTCTGTAAAACATTTATACTCGTTATTTTTAAATATTGAGAAATAGGCTTCAATTAAACAAATATACTCACTTGCATATTTGAAGAATTAGAAATATTTAGATGTCATTTACCAAGTAGACTGCTACACATATAGAAAATTTTCTATAATAAATACATTTATTATAGTTTCACATGGCCCAATCATCTTAGATACATTCAGTGAGTATGGATTATTGCCTTTGAGAATTTATAGTTCTTATTTTGAAATACTATTTTTTTAAATCTATAAGACAGTTTGGTTAAAATATTATTTAAGTATTTTTACATTATTTTATTTAAAATATTTTATACTTATATAGCGATGTTTTGTTTAAATACTTTAAATTATATATATATTTTTATAATATAAATCTTATTTAATGTAAAAAATTATGTAATGAAGACAGTTATTCAGTTTGTGACCTTAAGGTGAGTCCTAGGTACAAGAGAATTGGGGAAACTGACCCAAGCCTGGAGGGTCAATAGTGACTTCCTGAGAGTTCATATTAAAAACAAGGAAACAGCAAACACAAAGCTCTAAAAGCCAGATAATTTTATATATAAACAAATAAACAGAGAATAAAAACTTGAAAGCAATTTAAGATGACTAGAGGAAAAAAGCTGTAAGAAGGAAAATTAATAGAAGTTTTTATTTGATATAATATTTACCCTGTGTACTTAATATATAACAAGTAGACAAAAAAAAAATGGAAAAGTACTTAGAAATCCATGGGTCAAGCTTGTAGAAGGACCTCAGCATATGTTAATTTACACCTTTCATCAAAATGCAATAAAGATAGACTGAGATAAAAAGCTAACTCTTTCTTTCAATAATGAAGGGTGGTTACTGAGGGAAGATAGGAGTTGGCATTCAAGGGTATAGTTTTGGGGAGGAAATAGCATAGAATAATAATGATAATAATAATAGGTTACACAATTTGCTATGAGCCTGGTACTTTTCTAAGAACTTTAAAAGAATTAATCGTTTAACCCTCATGAGAAACCCTGTGAGATATGTACTATTATCTCTCTCAGGTCTGGATGAGGAAAAAAAGAGAACAGGAAATAATAATAATTTGCCTACATAGCTGAGTCAGAGTTTGAAAGCAAGCTTAAGTAGTTCTGTGTTTGCATCTCAACTCTACCATCTACTAGCTGTATGGTTCTGAGTAAGTAGCTAACCTCTCTGAGCCTAAATTATCTCACATTAAAAACAGGGGGGGATAGCAGGAAAATTATGACAAAATTTTAAAAATCATTATGTGCCTTCTAAGTCCCCAATAAAATATTAGTTTTCTTTCTACAATAAGTATGGCTCTCATTTATTTATTCTTTACTTGTGTACTGACTCTAACAAAATACTTAGCCAAAGACATGGAAAGACACCTCAGAATGTTAACACTCACTACTGCTGAGATAAAAAATATGAGTAGGCTGGTATGAAGTAAGAGATATTTCTGATGACCAAAGCCAAGCCTTTCAATTGGTCTTGATCCTTTGGGGGAAATATAAGAAGTAAAAGAAAACTCACAAAAAGCTGAGAATAAGCTCTACTATTTTCCAGACCCCAAATCTTCCAGTAGTATAGATGAGTAGAATTTGCAGATATTAAGCATTTAACACATCCTAGTTTATTTAGACCACTTGGCCAAGTCATACAACAGGTACCCCAGACATGTCACACATCTTTTAAGTACCTTACAAGTTCTCTATTACTCAGGCTCAATAAACTCCTTTTCATTGTAATCTTAAACCATATATGTAATTTCACTTTTGTTCTTATCTTTTAGGCCTTCTGGTATTCCTACTCTATATTCCATCTACTTGGGGTCACTCTGATTGTGCCCTTATTTTGTGTTTATTTCCACTTCCTCCATTATGTTTTATTTCAACATCAAAAATATGGAATAAGACTCTATAACTTTGATAAACAGGAGCACCTCAGAAATTTTAATAGTCTGTAACCTGTTCTTGTCTTGATGATCAGGGCAATTTCAAACAGAACTCTAAAGTCTATCTTGTTAGTCCACAGGTCATGCCACACTATCTACAAAGCCATCAAATAAAATGTAATTTATATAATGCATACTCCACCATCTACCATTATTTTAACAGGGAAATTTTTAAAGTTCATGAAAAACTGAATTTAAAAAAAATTAATTTTATTTCCCAACATGAACTCAATTTATTTAGAACACTTTTTATAACCAATAAAACCAGCTATTCAGTCTATCCTTAAAGAACTGAGGGTGGGCTAGGCGCACACTTTGGGAGGCCGAGGTGGGCTGATTATGAGGTCAAGAGATCGAGACCATTTGACCAACATGGTGAAACTCCATCTCTACTAAAAATACAAAAATTAGCTGGGTGTGGTGGTGGACGCCTATAGTCCCAGCTACTCAGGAGGCTGAGGCAAGACAATCGCTTGAACTCGGAAGGCGGAGGTTGGAGTGAGCCGAGATTGTGCCACTGCATTCCACCCTGGCAACAGAGCAAGACTCCGTCTAAAAAAAAAAAAAAAAAAAAGAACTGAGGGTGGTCCTGGAAATTTAACCATGTCAATACAGACTTTTGTACATTATGACCTGAAAAAAAAGTGTTTTTTACCGATGTTTTTATGTTAAGAAACAAAAGGAAATAAAAAAGAGCTAAATTAGAACTATAAGGTGGATGCCTAATGATTTCCCATCAAATCTCTTGCAAAATACTCTGTGTTAAATGAGAGGAATGTGCAGGAGCATTGTCATGATAGAGAAGAACTCTCTGGTGAGGCTATCCTGGGCATTATTCTGTTAAAAATTTGGCTGGCTTTCTCAAAACACTCCCATAATAGGCAGATGTTATAATTATTTGATCCTCCATAAAGGCAATATGTGAAATGCCTTGAGCATCCCAAAACACTGTTTTCATTACTTTTGCTTTTGACTACTCCAGTTTTGCCTTGACTAGACTACTTTCACTTTTTGGTAGCCATTACTTTGATTGGACTTTGTCTTCAGTATGGTACTTTAAGCCATGTTTCATCTCCTCTTACAGTTCTTCAAGAAATACTTCAAGATCTTGATCCCACTTAAAAAAAAAAATGTAATTGAAAGCTCTGCTCTTGCCTGAAGCTGATCTGGGTGCAATAATTTTGGTACCCATTGACAGGAGTTTGCTCAACTTTAATTTTTTGGTCAGAATTGTATGAGCTGAACCAATTAAGCTGTCTATGGTGTTTCTTATTATTTGTGCTGTACATGGTTGGTCCTCTTGAATCAGAACACAAATAAGATGATTTTTTTTTTTTCCTCACAAATTGATGTGGATGGTCTGCTGCTATGGATGCTATGGACTGAATCTTCAACATTGTTTTGTTTCTTCTTAAAACAAGTTACCCATTTGTAAACTGCTGATTTAGGGGGGGTTGGAGGCATTGTTTCCATTAACTTTACATGAAGCATCAATGATTTCACCATTATTCTTCCACCCAAGCTTTACTATAAATTTGATGATAGTTCTTACCTCCATTTTAGCACAATTCATGTTGCTCTGATTGGGGCCTTTTTCAAATCGATATCTCATCCTTCTTTCTACCTCAGACTAGATCCTATTCAGACATGTTATAAGTTAGAACAAGTTTATTTTGGTGCAGAAAATTTTAAATCCATGTATAATTTTTTTCATAATATGCATTTTCCATGAACTTTATAAAAGTCTCTTATGTCTCTTAACATAAGATACTGTTTTTATTTCTGCATGTTATTTTTTACATTTTATTTTTTGTTGTTATTAATAACAAAGAAGAAAACTCAAGAGAAAATTCTGATATGTACTCAAGTTTAAAAACCATGGCTTTACATAAAAATTTGACATAAATAAGAGAAAATGGGCAGCAAATGTTTGTAAGCTGAGAGAAGGTAGTTTCTAAGTTTTGCACTGTTTAGAGAAATTCACCTTCAACAGCAAAACAATTTCCCACTGTTTTATAATTATTATCTATAAAATATCATTGTGAGCCTTTGCAGTAAATTCCTTAATTTTATGTTGCTTCAGCATCCATTCTGAGTACAAGTTTAACTTTCTCATACCAGAAGCAGTGCTTAGTCTCCTTTGACACAGCTTCCAGTTAAACGTCACAGCCAAATGGCTCCAGTTGGTGCCTAGAAGTAAGAACTTAGAGGCATCTCTCCCATCTAGCATTCTGGGCTCCCACTTTCCTGCTGCTTTATTTAATAAACCTTACAATTACTTGCCCAATAACTTAGACTAATTCAAATCCTGTTCCCTTGCATATACTGCAAGTGGCAAAGATGCTTCTCTCTCTCACTTCCTGATTCTTTATTTTTACCTTGCATGACCTGGGGGACCAAGGACTGCCAAATTATACCCTCCTTGCCCAAGAGATGTAAGTCAAAAACTTTGAACTTGTTTTTGTTGTCGTGGTGCATTGAATTTGTGCCTTCCATTTGAAAAACTAGGGGCTGCCCCAGGCTGGTTTTACCCCAGCCTACCAGAAAAAGGGGAGGGAGTGATGACACAAGTTTGGCTTCCAGAGTCACAGTGATGGTCAGGCAGACCTAAACTGAATACAAGCCAGATAAGAGCCACAAGTTTGTCTGTCAGTGTAAACAAGTTCCCTGTATGAGGCATCCTTGGTAGAGAGTCCCACAATCACAAGGAAACATTAGGCTACTTGCCAGGTAAATGAATTATCCCAGGAAAGGCACTGTAGACACCCACATCTAGCTCCTCTTCATACCCCAGTTTTGCTGAGGGCTCTCAAAACATCCTTTAACTTGCATATTCTCATGTAATCCTTACAGCATTATAAGGTATACATTTTTATTACTCTCATTTTACAGATGAAAAAAATGGCAAAGATTAAGAAATGCTCCCAAGTCTATACACCTAGCAAGTATTGAAATCATTGTAAATGCAGTTTCGCTGACTCAAGGCACAGAATTTTCAAACAGTATATAAGAACAGCATATTTGACAACATGAAAAATGGCAAAAAAAAAAAAAAAACACAATCTGGAATGAGAAAACCCATATTTTACTTTCAAATTTCCCATTTAGTAACTGAGTATTCATGAAAAAACTCACTATCCCTAAGTAAATCTCAGTATTTTCATTTCTTTAGAAAATACAATGTATGAGGTTGTGCATTCACTAAGATAACAGTGGAGGTAATAACAAATGTCAGTGGTTTAATAATACAGAAGTTTACTTTTCATTAACCTAAAGTCCAGAGATTTTTCTGATCAGCAGGTAGTTCTAGTCCAAAAAGGGTTTCAGTATCTTTCTATGCTGTGACAATACCAACGCCCAGCTCCAATGTTCTTCCTAGTATTTGTCTCTATTCTACCCAGATAAATTAACATAGAGTATCATTATAAGATATATTTTTACCATACATATCACTCACTGACTAGAACTCAATCACACGGTTATTCCTAATTTCTATGTAGTCTTCAAAATGTAGTGTGTCTATGTTCCCAAGAAGAAAAGGTAACAGCTTTGATCTGAGTCAGCAATCTCCTCCATAAAGTGTATATGTAAAAATCCATTTCTTGGATAATTAGTCATTAGTTGTTATTATTGTCATGTTAAGCCTTCAGTGCCCTTGGAAGTGCTGAACTTTTAAAGCAATATGTAGGATTCAAGAGTATAAACCTTTGTGGAGCTAGCCAATACTGAAACAAAGAGGGCATTTTAATATAGAAAAATGCAAAACAAAAAGTGAATTACCTTAAGTAGACAGCTACATGGCATTTCTCCAAAACAAAATGTCTTTTTTTTTTTTTTTTTGGCTAAACTAAGGTTAAATAACCATCCGGAGAGAATCCCGAAGCAGGAGGGTGTGCTACATAAAGATCTTTGTCTCTTTTATTACAAACTACCCCATTTGCATTCCAAATACCTGCAACTGATCTAATTAAAGCCTGAAGAGGGAAAAAGAGAAAAGAGATGATTTAATTCAACATATAATTATTACAGAACTGGGCACCTTTTATCAATAAATGAAAAAACAATGAATAACTTTTCATATATGAATTGAATAACTCCAGTTGAACCAATATTTTTAAAAATGATACATACACTCATATGCCCATTAAAGAGACAAAAATGGTATTCAGAATATTTAACTGGCTGAGTATTTTCTCACTCCCTGAGAGATTATCTCTCTACACTGAAATATCTATAGAGAGATAACTTTACAAAATGTGCACATCTCCACAAATTTTCAAAGAATCTGAGACTATTTATAAAGTCTAATACCAACAAAAAGAGGATTATATCTTAACAGATTAACAAATAATATGGAACTGAATTGAGGTGCTCTCAAAAGCCAGACTAAGGCTTTACTCTAAAATCTAAACTAGTATCTGTATCCACATTAGAAGATTAGTAATCTGTGAGAGTAGAATAAGATGCTGTGCATAAGTGTACGATGGACTAGTTTGGCAAAATTCAGCATTCTAAACCTTGTGATTTGGAAATTTACTGATTATCATCATGCAGAAAATAGATGTATGCTCTGCATGGAAACAGGGTACAATAGTAAAAAATGTTGACTAATTATGAGTGTCAGGAGAGAGAGAAAGAAATACAAGTTTGTTGTCCCTACTCATGAAGGGGTGGCCTGCCCCTCCTCACCTGTGGGCGTTTCTCGTTAGGTAGAACGAGAGACTCCAGAAAAGAAATGAGACACAGAGACAAAGTATAGAGAAAGACAAAGTATAGAGAAAGAAAAAGTGGGCCCAGGGGACCGGCGCTCAGCATACAGAGGACCCGGGCCAGCACGAGTCACTGAGTTCCCTCAGTATTTATTGATCATTATCTTTACCATCTTAGAGAAGGGAAGTGGCAAGATAATAGGATCATAGTAGGGAGAAAGTCTGCAGAAAGACATGTGAATAAAGATCTCTGTGACATGAATAAGTTTAAGGAAAAGTGCTGTGCCTTAATATGCATATGTAAACATCTCCATAAACCTTTTTAGTGCATAAAGAGCAGTATTGCCACTAGCACATCCCACCTTCAGCCCCAAGGCGGTTTTCTCTCATCTTAGTAAATAGAACATACAATCAGGTTTTTTTTTTCTTTTTATTATTATTATTATTGTTATACTTTAAGTTCTAGGGTACATGTGCATAACATGCAGGTTGTTTGTTACATATGTATACTTGTGCCATGTTGCTGTGTTGCACCCATCAACTCGTCAGCACCCATCAACTCGTCATTTACATCAGGTATAACTCCCAATGCAATCCCTCCCCCCTCCCCCCTCCCCATGATAGGTCCAGGTGTGTGATGTTCCCCTTCCCGAGTCCAAGTGATCTCATTGTTCAGTTCCCACCTATGAGTGAGAACATGTGGTGTTTGGTTTTCTGTTCTTGTGATAGTTTGCTAAGAATGATGGTTTCCAGCTGCATCCATGTCCCTACAAAGGACACAAACTCATCCTTTTTTATGGCTGCATAGTATTCCATGGTGTATATGTGCCACATTTTCTCATATCGAGATGTTCCATTGCCCAGGGACCAGCAGGAGACAGATGCTTTTCTCTATCTCAACTGCCAAGAGGCCTTCTTTCCTCTTATACTAGTCCTCCTCAGCACAGACCCTTCACGGGCTGTCAGGCTGGGGGACGATTACGTCTTTCCCTTCCCACGAGGCCATATTTCAGACTATCACCTTGGACAACACCTAGCTTTCCTCGGCAGAGGTCCCTGAGACCTTCCGCAGTGTATGTGTCCCTGGGTACTTGAGATTAAGAGAATGGTGATGACTTTTAACCAGCAAGCTGCCTTCAGGCACTTGTTTAACAAAGCACAGCCCGCACAGCCCAAATCTGTTAAACCTTGAGTCACCACAGCACATGTCTCTTGCAAGGACAGTGTTGGGGGTAGGGTTACAGATTAACAGCATCTCAAATACAAAACAAAATGGAGTCTCTTATGTCTACTTCTTTCTATATAGACACAGTAACAGTCTGATCGCTCTTTCTTTTCTCTACACATTCAGTTTAGCATTTTAACATTGTTCAAGATGGACGGAGTTCTGGCTAATCTTAGGTAAACAATCAGATTGCAAAAGTTAGATTACCTTACCTGAGAGATACTTAAATCAGTTAATTTACTTCTTGTTCTCTATTCAAACTTCTTAGAACTTTTCTTTCAATGTGTTTTCCCTAGAGAGAGAGAACATGATGAAGAGCCCCAAACACTGAGTCTCTTGACAGTTTTTGCTGTAAAAATGAACAATGACATATTGCTTTATCTATGTCATTGGTTTATAACTATCAGTCTCTGTGAAATTGATTAATGTGAGTCTGTCCACAGAGACAGCTTGCATCTTAAAGTGCAAACAAATTGAACTTGGAAGACTGTAATCTAGTCTATGCCTTATGACAAATCCTCGAAGGCAAATGCAACTGAGTTTTGGAGCAACCAGCTCCTCCTGCACATATAACATAACCTGGTTCTAGTGTCCTGCTTTCTTAGAAAATCTTGGTTGCAAAATTTTGTTTCATAATTTTCTAAATTTCTTCAACCTGGACATTTAATTCTAGATTATTGTGAGACTATTTAATTTATGGGTCATTTAAGTTCTAGATTGTTTTCCTCTTCTCTTTCTTGATTCTTAGTTGAGGGCATGAGTGTATAAAATAGAAAATGAGGAAAATATTGGATTGTTAGCAAATAGCAGGGACTTCATCTAGGTCCTGTTGCCCACCATATAGAAATCACTGAGACAATAAGTATTGCCAGGGAAGAAAGGTTTATTCAGGTGGTGCATTCAATGAGATGGGAGGTAAGTCACAAACCCATCACCTCAACTGACTGAAATTAGAAGTTAATATAGTGGAGGAAGGATGTTAACTATGTGTGGGAAAACAAAATTAGGAAGCAGTAAAGAAAAGGAGTTGGTTCACAGGCAGTAGGTTGTCAGTTAGGCAATCATAATGGATTAGGGGTCTGGCATCTTACTGTTCAGATGCAGTGATCTGGTGAGTTTCAGTTCCTTGACACTGTCTGGGAGGCCTGATGGTTGGTTTCCTGAGGAAGAAACTCATATAAAACAAATGTAAGTTTTTCAGGTTTCAAGACTGGAAGGGTCAATTTCTAGGTATATCCAAAATAAACCATAAACAACAGTTCTATGGGACAATTGATCTGGTTTCAGAATGATTACTAAGTGAAATTAGTATATGTTTTATCTTACTAAAAGATTAAATAGAAAAGTTGATTCCTATTTTTATATGTGTGGTTACATTTTAGTATTATTATTTAATTTTGATTGTAGTTATATGTTTATTCCCAATGTCATTTGTAATTTTTGGTCATCAAAACAATTTTTAGTATACATATAAAAGCTATTTTATATCATCATATATCCTGGTTGCAGAAGCATCTGGAGGTCTCTCAGTAAGTTAGATAACCCATGCCTTGCCTTCAGCCAAACTAAGGTAAATCAACTTTACAATTTATTGGCTGTAAAACCTCTGTAAGTCATTTGAATTTTCTGTTCTCCAATTTGAGTATATAAAGCATGTGTTGGAGTATGCATGGTATGTGAAATATTTTTTAAAGTGTCTTTGTTCTGTAAATAATATATTCCTTTCTAATGAGTGAGA
This sequence comes from Theropithecus gelada, assembly GCF_003255815.1. Lineage (NCBI taxonomy): Eukaryota > Metazoa > Chordata > Mammalia > Primates > Cercopithecidae > Theropithecus > Theropithecus gelada. The sequence goes on along the minus strand of NC_037677.1, from coordinate 77,412,368 downwards.
TCAGATTTGTATAACCTTCCTAAACTAAGTTTGTATCATAAAGGGGGTGTTGAATTTTATCAAATGCTTTTTCAGCATCACTTTAAGTGATCACATGGTTTTCATTCTCATTCTGTTGACACAATGTATCACATTGATTGATTTGCATATGTTGATTCATTCTTACATCCCAGGGGTAAATCCTACAAGGTCATGATAAATGATCTTTTTAATGTATTGTTGAATTCAATTTGCCAAGATTATATTGAGTATTTTTACATCAATATTCATCATAGGTATTGGCATGTAGGTTTTTTTTTTTTTTTTTAATGTGGTTTTGTCTGATTTTGGTGACAGGGTAATACTGACCTCTTAGAATGAGTTTGGAAGTATTTCATTCTCTCTGTTTTTTGAAATAGTTTGAGTAGGATTAATATTAGCACTTTTTAAAATGTTTGGTAGAATTTGGCAGTGAAGCCATCAGGTTGTCTTTATTGGGACACGTTTTACTATGGCTTCAATCTTGTTGCTTGTTACTGGTTTGTTCAGGTTTTTTATTTCTTCACGTTTTGACCTTGGTAGCTTTTATGTGTTTAAGAATTTGTCCATTTCTCTAGAACTCCCATTTACTGACATATAGTTGGTCATGGTAACCACTAATGATTCCTTGAACTACTATGGTATCATTTATAAGGTCTTCTTTTTTCATTTCTGATTTTATTTACTTGGATCTTCTCTCTTTTTTCTTAGTCTGGCTCAAGATTTCTCAATTTTGTTTAGTTTTTTGAAGAATAATTTTTAGCTTCAGTGATCTTTGATGTGATTTTCTTCATTTCAATTTTATGTATTTATGTTCTGATTTTGTTAATGTTTTCCTTCTACTAATATTGGGTTCGGTTTGTTCTTGCAATTCTCATTAAGATGCATCATTTGGTTGCTTATTTGAAGCTTTCCTTCTTTCTGATATAGGCACTTATAGCTATAAACTTCGCTTTTATTACTGCTTTTGCTGTATCCCACAGTTTTTGCTTTGTTGTATTTCCATTATCATTTGTTTCAATAAATTTTTCTCAATTTCCTTCTTTAATTCTTTATTGACCCACTGCCCATTCAGAAGCATATTGTTTAACTTTCATGTATTCTTAAAGTTTGCAAAATTCCTCATTATTGATTTCTAATTTTATTTCATTGTGATCGGAAAACATGCTTGATATTATTTTAATTCCTTCGAGTGTTTTATGACTTGTTTTGTGAACTTTGTGGCCTATCCTTGAGAATGATGATGTGTTGAGAAAAAGAATGTGTATTCTACAGTTATTGGACAAAATGTTCTGTAAATTCTATTAGATTCAATTGGTCTATGTTGCTGATTAAGTCTGATGTTTCTTTGTTTTTCTTCTGTCTGGAAGATATGTCCAATGCTGAACATGCAGTGGTGAAGTCTCTAGCTATTATTGTATTGTGTTCTATCTCTCTCTTTAGTTCCAATAATATTCACTTTATATACCTGTGTGCTCCAATATTGGGTGCATATATATTTAAAGTTGCTGTATCCTCTTGGTGGATTGAATCCTTTATCATTATACAGTGACCCTGTTTTCCTCTTCTTATGGTTTATCTTCAAAACTATTTTGTGTAATATAAGTACAGCTACTCCTTATCATCTTTTGGCTTCTATTGCTATGGAATACCTTTTCGATCCTATTATTTTCAGTGTATATGTGTCTTTATAAGTGAAGTGTGTTTCTCATAGGCAAGAGACCAAAAAGTCCTATTTTTTAAATCCATTCAGCCACTCTGTGTCAATTGATTGGAGAGTTTAGTCCATTTCCATTCAATGTTACTATGACAAGTCAGGACTAAGGACTGACATTTTGTTATTTGTTTCCTGGTTGTTTTGTAGTCTTCTCTTTTTTCCTTTTTTCCTTCCCATCTTATTGAAGGTGATTTTCTTTAGTTATATAATTAGATTTATCATCTTTATTTTTTTGTGTATCCATTTTATGTGTTTTTTTGTTTGAGGTTACCATGAGGCTTGAAAATACTGTCTTAAAACCCATTGTTTTAAGCTAGGAACAACTTAACTCTATTTGCATAACAAACAAGCAAAATTAAAACTAATAAATACTCTATGCCTTAACTTTATCCCCCTGTTTTTTAACTTTTTATTCTTTCCATTTGTATCTTATTGTATTGTCTATGTCTTGAAAAGTTGTTAATATTTTTTATTGTTTCCTCCTTTAGTCTTTCTCCTTAGGATAAGAGAAGCTTACATACCACAGTTACAGTGCTATAATATTCTGTGGGGATTTTTGGAATTAACAATTACCAGTGGATTATGCACCTTCTGGTGAATACTTATTACTCATTAATATCCTTTTCTTTCTGACTGAAGTACTTCCTTTAGCACTTCTTATATGACAGGTCTTGTATTGGTGAAATTCCTTAGCTTTTGTTTATCTGGGAAAGTCTTTATTTCTCCTTCATGTTTGAAGTAGATTTTTACTGGAAATACTATTGTAGGGTAAACATGTCTTTTGTTTGTTTGTTTGTTTGTTTGTTTGTTTTTTCCTTCAGTTCTTTAAATATGTCATGCCATTTTCTCCTGGCCTGTAAGGTTTCCACCTAAAGTCTGCTGCCAGACATGTTGGAGCTTTATTGTGTTTGATTTTTTTCTTATGTCTTGCTGCTTTGAGGATCCTGGCTTTATCCTTCATATGTAAGAGTTTATTTATTAGATGCTTTGTGGTAGTCTTCTTTGCGTTTAATCTGCTTGGTGTTCTATAACCTTCTTGTATTTGGATAATACTACCTTTCTCGAGGTTTGGGAAGCTGTCTATTATTATCCCTTTGAATACACTTTCTACCCTATCTCTTTCTCTATCTCTTCTATAAAGCCCATAAACTTTAGATTTGCCCTTTTGAAGTTATTTTCTAAATCTGTAGGCATTCTTCGTAGTTTTTCATTCTTTTTTATTTTGTCTCTCCTGACTGTGTATTTTCGAATAGCCTATCATCAAGCTCACTAATTCTTCCTTCTGCTTCATCAATTCTTCTACTAAAACACCCTTATGTATTATTTAGTATGTCAATTGCATTTTTTAGTTTCAGAATTTCTGCTTCTTTCTTATTTCAATCTCTTTGTTAAATTTATCTGACAGAATTCTGAATTTCTTCTCCGTGTTATCTTGAATTTCTCTGAGTTTCTTTAAAACATCTATTTTTAATTCTTTTTGAAAGGTTAGATATGTCTGTTTCCCCAGGATAGGACCTCATATCTTATTTAGTTCATTTGATGAGTTCATGTTTTTTGGATTGTCTTAATACTTGTAGTTGTTTGTCTGTGTCTTGGCACTGGGCCTTGAAGTGTTAGGTATTTATTTTAGTCATCTCAGTCTGGACTCATTTGTACCCATCCTTCTTGGAAAGGATTTTCAGAAATGCAAAAGGTCTTGGGTTTTGTAATCTAAGGTATGTCTGCTTTAGGGCGCATCCCAAGACCAGTAATGCTGTGCTTCTTGCAGACTGGTAGAGGTACTGACTTGATGGTCTTGAACAAGATCCTGGAGAATTCTTTGGATTACTAGCCAGAGACTCTTGTTCTCTTACCTTACTTTCTTTTAAACAAACAGAGCCTCTCTCTCTTATGAGTCACCACTTGGAAGTGGAATGACATATGCACCCTACGTCCACCACCACTGTAATGACACTGTGCCAGACCTGAAGCCAACACAGCACTGAGTCTTGACCAAGGCTTGCTGTAACCACTTCTTGGCTACTGCCTATGTTAGCTGAAAGCCCTGGTGCTGTATGATCAGGAGGTGGTAATGATCAGCCGGATCAATGTTCTTCCCTTCAAGGTGACAAGTTCCCCCATGCCCTACATGGTTCCAGAGGTGACATCTGGGAACCAGAGACTAGAGTAAAAAAACCTTACAGTCTAGCTGGTGTTCTATTATACTGTGGCTGAGTTGGCACTCAAACAACATGATGAAATTCTTCCCATTCTTCCCTTCTCTTTCCAAAATCAGAGAAGCCTCTCCCCATGGTCATTGCCACCATAGGCCTATGAGGACTGCCAGAATACTGTTAACCTTTAAGGCATGAGGGCTTTTCATTCAGGCTGTGGTGAATTTCCCTGGCCTGGGACATACTCTTCAGGGGAATGGGCTCCCCTGTGGTACAGGGCAGGTCCAGAAATGCTATTCAAGAGCCAAGACCTAGAATCAGGGATTCCCAATAGTCAAGTTGGTGCTCTACCCTCCCGTAGTCAAACTAGTACCTAAGATGCAAAACAAAGTTCCCTTTACTTTTCCCTCTGCTTTTCTCAAGCAGAAGTGGTCTCATCCCAAAGCCACTACAGATGGAAATGTGCTGAGTTTCACCTGAAGCCAGCAAGAGTCTCACGGTCTCACCTAAGGCCCTCAATGTAGTACCTGGGTATTGCTGCTAGTTATTCAGGGTCCAAGGTCTCTTCAGTTAACAGGCAATGAATCCTGACAAAACTGGCTCCTTCCCTTCAAGGCAGCAGACCCTTCTGGCCCAGGGTGTGTCTAGAAATATTCAGGAGCTAGGGCCTAGAACGAGAACCTTACAACTCTGACCCATGAGCTACCCTGCTTTGGCTGAGCTAGTATCCAAGATGCAAGACAAAGTTCTCTCCGTTCCTCAAGTGGCATCATTAATTCAAGAATGTGTTTTCTACCTCTTCAGTGTCTCTTTCAGCAATATGTAGTTAAAACCAAGTACTGTGAGGACTCACCTGATTTTTGGTTCTTATGAAGGGGCTTTTATTGTGTAGACAGTTGTTAAATTGGTGTCCTTGCAGTAGGGTGAGGAGTACGATCAATAGAGCCTTCTACTCTATCATCTTGCTCTACTTTTTCCATTCACAAAATCTTAAGTATGGAAGAAATAGAACATTTATTCAGCATTTTTCAAAAGTTGAGCATCAAAGCTATAGTCCAAGAAAACTCACCACAGCAAAAATTGTATAGGCTACATTGCTAATCACAGCTAAATAAATCTGGAGACTTATAGTAAAAATTTAAGAAAAAAGTCAGTTCAAAGTGTTAATGTATCCCCAATAATTGTTTGTTCTAGGAAATTTTCACAAAGCTACAGTCACATAGTATTTACAAAATTACAAACTGCAAATAACTTCTGTCAAAATATAAGGGAATTTACTAAAACTGTAATTAAAGGCCTAGCCTTAAATGCCATTTTCATTAAAAGCAAATATTTTAACAAAAAACAGGCATTTGACTTAGGATAAAAACAAAGTGATAAAACCTCAAAAAAGTATGGAAAAATAATTATACAAGTAAAAATAGAAAATAATTAAAGATAAAATTATGTAACTTTTACTTTTGCACATTTTATTTTTGATTATTATGTGTACATAAGAGTTATATATATATTTCTGTGGTCTATATGATATTTTGATACAGGTATACAATGTGTAATGATGAAGTTAAGGTAACTGGGGGTATCCACCACCTCAAGCTCTTTAAATTTCTTTGTGTTGGGAACATTCCAGTCCCACTCTTTTCCTTAGTGTAAAATATGCAATAACTATTGTTAACTATTGTCACCATGTTGAGCTACCAAATACTTTACCTTATTCATTCTATGTGATTCTATTTTTGTGCCTATTAGCCATCCCCATTTATCCCCAACCATCTCTGCTACCCTTCTCAGCCTTTGACAATCATCATACCACTCTATATCTCCATGAGTTCTTTTTTTTTTTTTTTTTTTGACCTCCAAATATCAGCAAAGACATGCAATATTTGTTGTTTTGTGCCTGGTTTATTTCATTTAATATAATGTCTTAGTTTCCTCGGTGTTTTTGCAAATAGCAGGGTTTCATCCTTGTATGGCTTAATATTCCATTGTATGTTTGTACCGTATTTTCTTTAACCATTCATCTGTTGATGAACAGTTAAATTGCTTCCATATCTTGGCTATTGTGAATAGTGCTTCAGTAAACATGAGATTGCAGATATCTCTTCAATATACTGATTTTATTTCTTTTGGATCTATGCCCAGCAGTGGAATTACTAGAACATATGATAGTTATATTTCTCATTTTTTGAGGAACCGCCATACTATTCTCCATAGCGACTATACTAATTTACATTTCTATCAACAGTGTACAATGGCCATCCTCACTGGTATTCCTTATTGCCTGTCTTTTGGAAAAAAGACATTTTAACAAGGGTGAAGTGACATGTCATTGTAGTTTTGATGCACAATTCTCTGATGATTAGTGATACTGGCCATTTATATGTTTTATTTTCAGAAATATCTATTCAAACCTTGACCCATTTTTAAATTGGATTACTTATTATTTCCCTATTGTTTGAACTTCTTACATAATGTGGTTATTAATCCCTTTTCAGATGGGTACTTTGCAAAAGGGTAAACTATGTATTTTCATGTATATGTGCTTTGCATGAGTTTTTCTTCTGCTTCAGATATTTTCCTTCATATTAGCATCCGACAAATTTATACCTTTTTTCTATGAATTAACTGTTTTAGCACATTCACTCTGAAGCCTGCCCTGAATCCCCTTTCTGCTCTTATAGTGGGTTTTATGTTCCTTATTAGAGATATTGACACATTGAATCTTTCGAGTAAGTAACTTTCTATGATATTGCTACACATTTCACAGGAAAAGGAAAAAAATGTTATAGTGTATTGAGCTAGCATATAATTTTATTGAAAATTTACACATTTTTATTGCGAATTGGAATTTTAAAACTTGTATTTAGTGACTGGTTATTGCTGGTATAAAGAAATATTGTGTCAAACTATTTTTTTAAATATTAATGGGTTTTGTGAAATCTCACATTTTCTAGTTGTACAATCATATTCAAAGAGGCATCTCAATCTGCAGATATTAATAACTTCATCTTTACTAACAAATTCTTGATTTTCAAGACAAATCAAAAGGAAATCTCTGAATATATCCAGGACTTAGAAGCATCCACATTCCTGTTATTCTGTCTCGGTATAAATCCTGATTCTGCAACTTGTCTGGTATGTTACCTGGGAGAGTCATGTAATTGCTTTTTGCCTCAATTTCTTTACAGTGATTTTGCTAAGGTTGATACGAGTTTTAAATGAATTAAAACATGTGCTTAGAATAGTATCTAGTATTATTGAGTTGTTATGTAAATAAAATACAGAAACATTTCAAGTATATCTAAGAATTTTATGTATTTTTAAATATATTCAACAAATATTGTTTAATTATTATTTCCACTACCATTTAATTTATGAAAACTGTATTTTCTATATCTTGTTCTAGCTATAGGACAGGTTTACTTGTTATATGTTGACTTTGGAGTTTTTATCTGTAGACTATGGATGTTAATGATACTTTCCTTATGAATTTGTGTATAAAAAATAAGATAATAGTGGTAAAACACTAAGGAAGATTTTGAAATATTGCACATACCCACTAGATGGTAGGTAATGCTGTCAACATAAATCAGTAATTGAATATATAACAAAGATGATGTTTCATATAAAACTCACAGATTACTAAGTGGCATTTGGGTAACTGACCAGTCATTCATTAAAGATAAATAAATAAATTTGGCTTTCTGCCTTACATATTACATGAAAATATTTTATCTCTAAAAGAGAAATCATTTTAATACATTAAAATATATCGGTGATCTTTCTATAATTTTACAAAGGCATAAACTGTCAAAGCAAAGAATGTCTACTTGGTCCTAGTGGAATAATCAAAACTGGTATAACATCACATTAGAAGTTATATTATTAGAGCAAACGTGTTCTTGAGTTCAGACTTCAGAAAATCATGAGAAACAAACAGCACATTTTATGTTCTAAAGTGTTATGACATTGGCTCAAATATGTTCAACAAAATACCCTATTAAAATGTATAAAACACATGGGTTAAATCACACATGATCTATAGTCCAAATCAAGTTATATCCAACTTTAAAGACAATTATATAAAAAACAGCGATACAGTTGAATGGTATAAATTTTATTTTAGTCACATTTTCTCCAGCTCAGACTTTTAAAAACATGAAGAATTAAAATCCTAATGTTCTTCAAGAAAAGAAAAAACAAAACATTCTCAATGAGTTGAATTATTCATGTAAAAATTAATTTTAATTTTTGTTGTTAACTTTTATTTCTTAGAGACACAGATTTATAAATGTGCTCTCTAAATTTTCCTTGTCAAATATATTGAAATTACAAAGTTCCATCATGAATCTATTAGTTTTTTCTTTTAAAATTCTATAATGAGATACTTTAATTTGGATGAGGGTATTATACTCTGCTTTAGCAAATTTAATAATGTACTATTTTCTAAAAATTTAAGCCTAATTTATCCCCTAATTAGCATTTTTCATTATTGGAAATATACACTGTGCCTTCCAGTAATACTTTTCTACTGAATAGCAAACTTTTACAATCATTATGTGTGTGTGTGTGTGTGTGTGTGTGTGTGTGTGTGTGTGTGTTTCATTCTGAATAAAACTAATGCAATTATTTAGGCACCACATTTTAGATTTTATCTATTTGTCTTAATTTGAGAATCTATAATTTCATTTAGAGTCACAAAGGAAGCTGCATGGTATTTATTTGAGATAATGTAATACTCTTTTTTTTTTTTTGAGACAGAGTTTTACTCTTGTTGTCCAGGCTGGAGTGCAATGGCACAATCTCAGCTCACTGCAACCTCTGCCTCCCAGGTTCAAGTGATTGTCCTGTCTCAGCCTCCCAAGTAGCTGGGATTACAGGCTCCTGCCACCATGCCTGAGTAATTTTTGTATTTTTAGAAGAGACGGGATTTCACCATGTTGGTCAGGTTGGTCTCGATCTCCTGACCTCAGGTGATCCACCCGCCTCAACCTCCCAAAGTGCTGGGACTACGGTTGTGAGCCACCATGCAAACAATTCTCCCTTCTGGTCTTGCTGTGGAAGGTGTGATTTGGTGGTCTCTCTAATTGCCAAGAAGAGATTTATGTTCCCACCCAAAGGAACGTGAGGAACTTAGTTTCCTTCAAATGTGGTTACTCTGTTCTAGCCACACTGGCTTTCTTCCTATTCCTTTGAATCATTAACCTCATGCCTGCCATAATACCTTTGACCTTGCTGTTTTCTTTGAAAATTTTCACCTAGAATCTTCCTATAGCTGAGTCTTTTGTATTATTCACACCTCAGAACAAATATTTTACGTACTATGAGTAGCTTTCACAGATATAAAACAGCATTCCTTCCCCATTCCAAACATACATACTTACAACACTTATACCTCCATCAATTACTACAATAGAATTCTATTTCCTTTTATTTATTATTTAATGAAATTATTCTGCTTAGTTGTTCATTTATTTTTCTAATAGTCTCTCCTACTGTAATGTAAGATTCATGAGAGCAGGGACAGGTGTCTTTTCTTGCTCTTTGCTGTGTCCAGCTTGTAGGACAGGACCTACTGTAATTGCTGAGTGTATGCCCTTATGTGCAAGAAAATAGAAAATAAAAAAGAGGAAAAATAGAAGAAAGAGTGAAAGAGGGAGCCAGGAGTCAGAAAGACTACCGAATCACATCTTCCACAGCAAGACCAAAAGAAAATTGTACAGCCAATTTAACTGATTAATGAAAATGTCAGAGTATTACATAAGCTCAAATAAATACCATCGAGCTTCCTTTGTGACTCTAGATGAAATTCTAGATTCCCAATTAAGAAGAAAAATAAGTAGGTGAGAAAGAGGACACATAGTAGCCTAGGTTTTAGGCCAACCACTTTTAGATTTAGTAGAGGAGACCTCTCAAGTGCCTTTTATTACTCTATTGACTCCTGCAGTATAAAAACCCACTTGATGCCAGGCATGGTGGCTCACACCTGTAATCCCAGAACTTTGGGAGGCCAAGGCGAGTGGATCATGAGGTCAGGTATTCGAGACCATCCTGGCTAACATGGTGAAACCCCGCCTTTACTAAAAATACAAAAATTAGCTGGGCGTGGTGGCGGGTGCCTGCAATCCCAGCTACTCAGGAGGCTGAGGCAGGAGACTCGTGTGAACTCAGGAGGTAGAGGTTGCAGTGGGCCAAGATCCCGCCACTGCATTGCAGTCTGGGCGACAGAGTGAGATTCCATCTCAAAAAAAAAAAAAAAAAAAAAAGAAAAAAAAAAAAAAAAAAAGAAAAAAGAAAAAAAAAAACACTTGAGGTTTCAAATTTAAGGGTATTTTGCTTGAGAAAAACTACCATGCTGTGCAAATCAAGATCAACAACACATCAGTGCTACTATTTTCGTTATCTAATGTTCGCATGACACTCATAATTTTATATTTTACTTTTCCTTACTCAATTGAAAAATTTCATATGTTGAGTCATCTTGGCATGGAGACCAAAACTTTTATTTACATAACCTTACATATATTTTTAATTATTCAAGCCAAAAATCTTTACAATATATTTATGTTTCAATATTTTTATGATCAATTATATTATGTGTGCTACTTCTCATGAGTTCTTCTTAGAATTGATTATAATAGTATAGATTTAATTCTGGTGTCACTGATTATGTAGCAGAAAACAAAACTAAATAAAATAGATGCCTAATATTAGTGCTAATGATTATGTAAGTCTTAAATAATGGCACATCACTTGAATAAATTATTGTAATTGCAAATAATATATAAAATATAAGTATATTAATATAAAATTTTAAGACAAAATTATGTCCACATAATAAAAATTATATAATTATTAAATGTGAATTTAATAGGCAAGAACTAGAACAATTACAAAAGCAAAAAGGAAAGAATTCATGTACTAAAGAAAATGGGAAACTTTTCCTTTCTTTAATCGTAGTCATCCAATAATTTATAGTTAATAATGTGGTAGGAGGAGGAGGAAGAAGAGTTAAAAACAATTACATACATCATTTCATTACCAGTTGACATACAATGAATCTCTGAAAACAGACAGTTTGGGAAGCAATGATGGGTAACAGAAGGCTTCAGAATTAAGTAAGAAAGAATCGCTTTACAGAGGGAAGGGCCTTAAAACCGATTCTTTAGCTATGAAAATAATCTCACCATCTAATATTGGGAAATTTCGAATTATATGAGTGCAATTTTATCCTGATTTCAACAGTTATTGTTTTATTACTTACTATAGCAATTGCTTAGATTTAATTAATTTTTTCTTACCAGGAGGGCAAACTTTGCAGTCTAGTGGTAAAACTGTTTTCCAACTATATATATATATATATAGTTGAAAAAAAATAACATATATATAATATATATGTTAAAAGTAAACTTTTGGAGATTTGCTCTATATATACATATATATAAGTGTGTGTGTGTATATATGTGTGTGTGTGTGTGTGCGTGCATACATATCTATTCGGCAGCTTTTCCTAAAGTATATTCTGTGGGATTTAGTACACATCAAACAATAATTTTGGGGAACACTACATATGTGCATCCTTTTCTTGCTAGAGATTCACTATGCTCACTACCAATTAAATGTAATGAGATTTGCATTATCATCTCACTAATACTGAATTTACATCAATGTTTTCAATCTTATTTCACCCCAAAATATTTCAGTTAACAGGCATCATGTGTTAACATTCCAAGTATCATGTTTGAGCAGCAATATAGTGTAGTGCTGAAAATAAAGGGTTTGTGCTTGAAGTCTTCTATTGTGAAATCAGGGAAATTTTGTCATCAAAATGAGGTGGTAATAGAAAGAGATAACCTACACGCACATTGTGTGCATGTACATTTTTTTTAAAAAAATAAATAGATACACTATATATATACACACACACTATACATCTATATATATACACACACACACACATATATAGTGTGTGTGTATATATATCACATTCTTTAGCTGTGTGTGTATATATATAGTGTGTGTGTGTGTGTGTGTATATATATATATATATAGTGTGTGTATGTGTATATATATACACACACACACATGCACACATAATTTGGCTGTGTCTCCACCCAAATCTCATCTTGAATAATAGCTTCCATAATTCCCACGTGTTGTGGGAGGGGCATGATGGGAGATATTTGAATCATGAGGGTGTTTACCCCCATACTGTTCTCGTAGTAGTACGTCTCATGAGATCTGATGGTTGTATACAGGGTTTCCTCTTTCACTTGGCTTTCATTTTCCTCTTATCTGCTGCCATGTAAGATGTGCATTTTGCCTTCTGCCATGATTGTTAGGCCTCCTCAGCAATGTGGAACTGAGTCTATTAAATCTATTTTCCTTTATAAATCACTGAGTCTTGGGTATGTCTTTATCAGCAGCACGAAAATGGACCAATACAACATGTATATCATATATACATATATGTGTGTAGATATACATATATGTATATATAGTATGTGTATACATACCTCTTAGCTATAGCTAACTATCTCTATTAGTCCACTTTCACGCTGCTGATAGAGACATACCCAAGACTGGGCAATTTACAAAGGAAAGAGGTTTAATAGACTTACAGTTCCACTTGGCTGGAGTGGCCTCAAAATCACGGCAGAAGGCAAGGAGGAGAAAGTCACAACTTATGTGGATGATAGCAGGCAAAAAAAAGAGCTTGTGCAGGGAAACTCTGCCTTATAAAGCCATCAGATTCATGAGACTTATTCACACGGGAAAGACCTGCCCCTATGATTCAACTACCTTCAACTGGGTTCCTCCCACAAGACATAGGAATTCAAGATAAGATTTGGGTGGGAACACAGACAAACCATATCACTATCTATGTATCTATCTATCTATCTATATATCTATCTATCCATCTATCTACAGATATAGTGTGTGTGCATGTATGTGCGTGTGTATGTGTGTGTGTTTGCTCACATGCACACACTTCGATCAATGCCTGACACTTGGTACATGATATAAAAGTGTTGTCATTATTAGAGTAGCCTTTTCTAGAACCATAATGGGAAATTTCTGACATTATAGCAAAAATAATGTGGAATTGCATTCACTGGTGTGAAACTCCAACCAGCTGCTTTATTAGTGACTCTGACAAGAAGCCTGGTGTTTCTCCTGCACACATTTGGTTCCAGCAGAGGACCTCAGGAAGGAGAGTGAAATGAAAAGACATGTGATATGTTTGAGATGTCAGTTGCAAGTCATGGTGACATATCCACTGGCCTGTAGGCTACATTTTTTAGGTTTTTGTTCTGGAACAAAACAGGCCTTAAAAATATGTTTTGGCCATTTCTTCTCTTGGTCATATCTTCTGTGGTCTCGTAGCTTTAGGAGGTAGACAGTACTTTTCCCTTTTTGTTCTTCCTCCTAAAGACTGTGTAAAGTCTTAATGCAGCATTTCCATTTATGGACTTCCCATTTTATGCACTTCACCTATATGTTGGTATACTCCAAATTAGGATTCAATAGAATAATCTATGTCCCTTCTCCTTATTATTTATTTTGTTCTCAGTCACCTGCTAGTCATATCATACTACTATCTGTAAGACTGGTTCACCAGATTAGAAATTTCCCCATACCAAAGGCATAAGTTGAAGCATAAGAATAGTGAAAAATATGTTCCTAGTTATCTGATACAGTTCATAATTTAATCCTTGAGAATCTCTGTTGTACAGTAAGGGTCCAGCAATTAATGTATGATTATTAAATGTGAGATTATAGTTAAAATTTTATACCATACATCCTCTGGGACAATTTTTATAGTACATAGCACCTATTTGTTTTTAGCTGTCTCAGTTAATGTGAACTGCTATAATTGAGTTTTTCCTTATTAAACATCATTAAAGGGAAGATTGAGATATAGCTTTCTAAAAACCTGTAACTTTGATCTAAATATTATCTCTTTTATATTCACAGAACTTTATAATATTTCACCAAATAAACCTCAATTTTATCATCTGCAAAATTGGGATAAAGATACAGTGCTTTATGTTCACAGAGTTTGTATAAAGATTATATAGGGTATAAGAATGCAAAGGTAACTTGATGACATTCTACATATGCAAAGTGGGATTTCCTTTATTATAATTATTAACTTTATTTTGGTTAACAATAGTAGTATTTAAGCTTTTACGTTTATTGTTTGATTAACATCTTTGTTGATGCAAAGTAAGTGAACTGAAAAGACCCCAAAAAACAGAAATATCCTGTCTTCAAAATACTTTATCAGTGGCCACAAAACTGATAATGGAAGGCACGCTCCAAAAAATTGATTAAAAATAGTTTTTGCTTTAACTATGATTGATTAAAATTAGTTTTTGCCTTAACTATGACCATAAAACAAATAATCAAAACATCCATTGTGTTTATTTTTACTAATTTTCTCAAACATTGTCACCATATTATTTGTATGATGCACACATCAGTTATCACATTGGCCATACTTATACAAAATAGCTAGGACACAATGATTTAAGCTCCCTGTTATTTGCAAGATGAGATTCAAATTTTGACAGAACTTCCCTGGGGTTAGCTTTTCTAATACAGCAGAGAGCTGCCAAAACAATGCTTGGAAGAACAAACAGTATTTCTGTGATTTTTCAGCTGGGTAACTCCTGACAGTCCTTTAGAAGCATGAAGAAAGTCTACTTTTGGAGATTTGCAGTATAAACTGAAGCATATCATCACCCCAAGAGATAAGAAACTTTACACAGCAGAAATGGAATCAAGTCACTGGCAATATCAGCAAGAAGCATTCTGTCAATTTTTTGTTGTTGTAATTCTGTATAACAACCTCTAAGGATGTTCAGTAGATGTCATATTTCAAGACTGCAAATAATTTGTTAACCCTTAATCAAAAAAGTCGAACAGTGTTTCTTCTATCCAATACATTATTCCATTAAAAAAAAAAGTCATTCCTTAAACTTTGTTTGGAAATCAAATTAGTCATTCTGAAATAACATTGAAATTTATAGCATAATAAGAGTATTCCCTGTAGATGTTTTCCCATCATAATACTGACATGGAAACATTACTGGTGACAGAGTGGAAATAAGTAATTCACTAGCAAGTTACAATATCTTTTTCCTAATTTAGTTCTTGAGCTTCTGTTGAAAAAAGATAGTACATATTGTTATGTGAAAGTCACCCTTAGTATAAATGCTAAATTTCATGAAAGCAAATATTAAGAATTTTGAAACAAAAACAGTTAAAATTGACAGCACTGACAATGTGGCTAGTGTAAGACAATTTGTCTTTTCAAATGTAGCCACTAGTTTATGCCAGTTACAGTCTGTCTTTGTAAAATGAAGATAAACACAATGGCAAAGTAGTACCCAACTACAGGAAAAAAAAAAAAAAGAAAGAAAAATAGAATTTTAAAATACACCTGGCTTTCCAAATAGTTTATATTATGGATATATATTATGTTTATAATTAGATAAAGACAATAAGTACTCTTTTAAAAGGCCATGTCTGTTTGCAAACAACTTCATTATTTGCATACTGTGAATATTTTCTTCTATTCACTGTTTAGTCAGTGAAAAGCTTGCATATCAATAAATATGTATTCCTCTAGGTAAAAAAAAAAATCAATAAATTAATATACAATTGTCAAAGGAAACATTTGTCTGTCGCAGCAATGTATCTTTAAAGAAGAGCTAACTCAATACCTTGCTTCTGGTTGTCGTTAAATGTAATATGGAAGGTCAATTAATCAGGGTTCAATTTAGAGAAAGTAATGCATTCTGGTTAGCATGATTAGCAGGGGATTTATTTCAGGGTTCTATGTGGGATGAAATACTTATTGGATGTTCTGAAATACTAAAATACTAATAAACTCTCTCCTGAGCTTTCCAGATGGGCTAACAAAGTCACACCACAGAATTGTTTATCAAAGAAACTGCTGCCCTGTCATCTTAAAATGGTCTGGCTACGACTACAGCTGTTGGTGCAGAACTTCCACCTCAGCTGTGAGCAAAAAATCACCACCAGCCATATTTGGAATTCTCTCTAAGGAAAGAGGCATGCACTATGAGTGATGCTTTATTTGGTGATTAACTTCCCTCTAAGAAAAAATAGCTCTGTACAACCAAAATTATATGAATATTTGATTTCACATTTTTGAACAAAATCCTATTCTAACATCTGGAAATATCAGCAAGAATCACACTATAATACTGTTATTATTGTAATTTTGTGTAACAGTCTTTGAAGGACCTTCATTTTGTGCTATTTTACAAAAGGTAATAATTTCTTAATATTTAATTACAAGTGCTGAAGGGTGTTTTCTCAAACCAATGTGTTATTCCATTAAACAGAAAAAAGCCTTCACTTGAGGATTTGGGTATTTTTTTCTAAATCAAGTTACTCATTCTGATGTAATGTCTAAATTAATAGCATATTAAAAGTGTTCTACATGTTAACAAAGATCTTCCTTAATATGAACTGTAAGCCACAAGCCTCACTCATTTTTGAGGGCTGATTAGATTCCTTTTGGTTGGATAAAATTAATCTAATAAAATCAGTCTCCTAATATTTAAAATCATTGCTGATGTTTTCTATAAGAATTACCTTCTCAAGTTTTTATATTTTCCTATTTCTTTTTCTATATAATATGGTTTTCAGATTTTCTTCCATTTTGATCATCTTCTCTTGGGCTTGCTCTAGTTTTTAGTAGTTGCCATAAAAAGTAGCCATTTTGTGTGGAATGTGATATTCCAGAACTAATTTGAAATAGTAAGAAAAAAACAATGAGAACATTCAGTTTATTCATTCTAATTCTATGTTTACCAAAAATACCTCAAATATCATCCTGACACAACTTTTATAGACTCATAATTGTCTTTCATGATTATCCTTCTTTACAGTACTTTTTTTTTTCAATTGACTGAAACAAAACATATAAGCATAACTTATATGCTTCCACTGCTTCTCTTCTGTCTTTGACCAATTACTCATCCCGACTGAAACCAAAATTTCAGAGTTACTCAAATATTTTTCTATTTCATCTTTGCTGTTCACTCTGGCCTCTGTCTTGGAGCAATTTGATAGTTACTTTGACAATTTATTTAACATATAGTACATATTTTTTATGATTTTTAAAGCAGTGTTTCAAACCAGATATCACCTCTAGGCTCCACATTTATGTAGGCAGCTAAACATAACCTGGTCAACTGTGAAATTATTATCCACCTGAACACTTAGGTCTCCTGAAAGTGTTTCATTTTTAAGTAACTATCACCACTATGCACCTTCTTCAGCTAGAAACCCAGAAATTATTATTGATTTTCCCCGCTATCTCATTAGTCTATATGAGAATAATCATAAAATTATGTTAATTCTAATTCCCAAATAGTCGTCTAATCTACAGACTTTTTAATAGTTACACGGTGACTCTCTTCATCTCTTTTGTTGACAATTGTATTCTCCTAATATGTCTCCACATATTTTCTCTTATCTGACTCTAATGCTTTTTAACGGAACAATCATTGGCATTTAATTTTATCTAATAAAATTTTCAATAGCTTCTGATTGTTCCCAGAAAAAAAAAAGTGAATAAATTTCTTCTTTGGGTCAGTCAGTTTTTATGGCAGATCATGTGTCTAGTATCACCTTGATATATGAGGGGTCTTGAAAAATTCATGGAAAATGCATATTATGAAAAAACTATATGTGAAGTTTTTTTTTTTTTTTGCACAAAATAAACTTGTCTTAGTTTGTTATGTCTTAACATAATGTAGTTTGAGCAATAAGAAAAATGATCAATTTGAAAAAATCCCCTATTAGAGCAACACGAATTCTGCCAAAATGGAAGCAAGAACAAACATCAAATCTGTGGTGAAGCTGGGGTAAAATAATACAAAAATCACTGATGCTTTTTGAAAAGTTTGTGGAGGAAAATTTCCTAAATAAATTTGCAATCTAAAAATGGATAACTTATTTTAAGAAGAGACAAGATAATTTTAAAGATGAAATCCACAGCAGTAGACCATCCATATCAACTTGGAGGAAAAAAGTAATTTTGTCCGTACCCTAATTGAAGAGGACAAACAATTAACAGTACAAACAACAGCCAACAAACTAGATATTTCAATTAGTTCAGCTTACACAGTTCTGATTGAAAAGTTAAATTTGAGCAAACTTTCCACTCGAAGGATTCCAAAACTACCACACCCAGATCAGCTATTGTCAAGAGCAAAGCTTTCAATTGGAAATTTTTAAAAAGCGACATCAAGATCCTGAAGCACTTCTTCAAATAATCGTAATAGGAGATAGAACAGGGCATTACCAGTATAATCCTGAAGGCAAAGCACAATGAAAGTGGTCCAGTCAACTCAAAAACAGACTAGTTAAGAGCAAAAGTCATGGCAACAGTGTTAGGGATGCATTTTGCATATTGCATTTTGCATATTGACTTTCCAGAAGGCCAAAGAACACCTGTTTATGATGAGAGTGTTCTGAGGAAGTTAACCAAGGACTTAGTAGAAAAATGCTTGGGGAAGCTTCACAGAGTCCTTCTCTGCCATCGTGCTGCTCCTGCTAATTCCTGTCATCAAACAAGGGCAAATTTGTGAAAGTCTCTGTGGGAAATCATTATATATCCTCTGGACAGTTCTGATTTGGCTCTGTCTGAGATTTTGTTTGTTTGTTTGTTTATTTGTTTGTTAATCGAAAATAATCGTCAAAGAATACTCATTTTTCTTCAGGTAATAATGTAAAAAAGCCAGCCTGTGTTGACCTGGTTAAGTTCCCAGAAGTTTTAAGTTATTTCAAGATGTACTATAAGGCTCATATCATCATTTTAAAAAGCGTCTTGAACTTGATGGAGCTTATGTTGAGAAATAAAGTTTATTTTTAAATTTTTATCTTTTAATTCTATTTTTCAACAAACTTTTTGAAGTCTCCTTGTCTTAGCTACAATAGGCTTCCTTGAGTGCTCTAAATATAAAGAAAACTTTCAGGTCACAGAACATGCAACATTGAATAGCGTCTCCTGACAGTCCGTATACACACTCTATTTAACTGAATATCTTTTCAGTCTTTCTACTTTCATTAAAATGTCATTTATTCAAGAAAATTTCCCCTATTTCTTTGACTAGGTTTTTGGTGTACCTAGTTTTTAAAACAGGATCCAAACCACCCCACATCATCCTTTAACCTCAAATCAAAATGTTGGGCCTGTAAGCGTTTTAATTAATGGAACGCAAAGAATGAATCATTCTGGGTATTTTGAGCCCAGATATATTAAGGAGG